>NC_047115.1:98674886-98775466 GCF_902500255.1 Thalassophryne amazonica
ACACTGGCGGGGTGTTTACGGGAGGTGGGTTTATTGGACACATGGAGGGTTGTATATCCTCAAGACAGACAGTACACGTGGGTTCGGGTTTCGGATGGGGTGGTGTCCGCAGCTAGGCTTGACTGGATTTATATATCACACTCGTTTCGGAATAGATTGTGCAGGAGTTGTATCCAGCCGGTTGGTTTTTCGGATCACCATCTTGTCACTATGGAATTGTTCCACTCACACACTGCGCGAGTCACCACTTACTGGAAATTCAATACTAAACTTTTGCTTGACAGGGCGTTTTGTGGGTTAATTGAGACCTTTTGGGAATTTTGGAGGGGACAGAAGGGGATGTTCGGGACGGTGTGTCAGTGGTGGGAGGCTGGCAAGACCCAGGTTCGGGTCTTGTGTCAACAGTATGCTTCTTATTCCACGGCTAAGGTTAAGGTAGCTATTGCAACGTTGGAGAGGGATATTATGAATATTCAAGCTGATCTGCACGCGGGGGGGGGCTCCTGATCGGCATAGTCTGTTGCAAGGGAAGAAGGCGGCGCTGGGCGCACTGTTGCATGAGAGGGCGAAAGGGGCGATGGTGAGGGCACGTTTTGCGAACATTAGGGACATGGATGCGCCTAGCTCCTTCTTCTTCAACCTGGAGAAGACCACATCTCATCAGCAGGTGCTGACCTGTCTTCGCCTTCCTGATGGACGGGTGACGAGTGACGCGGCGGAGATGCGGAGACATGCGAGGGACTTCTATTCGGCTCTATACGGTGTTGCTGACTGTGACGAGGCCTGTGCGGATGGTCTTCTACAGGATCTCCCCCAGCTGGTGGCCTCGGAGCGAGAGGCCCTGGACTCCCCCATCACGCTGGAGGAACTGACGGTGGCGGTACGCCAGATGGCATCTGGGAAAGCTCCAGGCATCGATGGCCTTTCGGTGGACTTCTATAGACATTTCTGGGGTGTTCTTGGGGTGGATATTTTGGAAATGTTGCAGGAGAGCATCGCGACTGGGTGTCTGCCCACGTCGTGTTGCCGTGCTGTTCTGTCCCTTTTGCCTAAGAAAGGGGATCTAGCTTCGTTGCAGAATTGGAGGCCAGTCGCACTTCTTTGTGCGGATTACAAACTTTTTTCTAAGGTGTTGGCGAACAGGTTAAAGACTGTTTTGGATTTGATCATTCACAAGGATCAGTCTTATTGTGTGCCTGATAGAACTATTTTGGACAATCTTTTTTTGATGAGAGATATGTTTGATTTGTGTACTATGGGGGTCTTGGATTGTGGGTTTGTGTCACTGGATCAAGAAAAGGCGTTTGATCGGGTTCACCACGGGTTTTTGTTCTCTGCTTTGAGGGCGTTTGGTTTTGGTGACGGGTTTATTTCTTTTGTTAAGGTACTGTACCACGGGGCTTCAGTTTTGGTTAAGGTAGGGGGAGGGCTGACCTGCCCTGTCCCCGTGACACGGGGTATACAACAGGGCTGCCCCATTTCGGGTCAACTGTATTCTGTAGTTATTGAACCGCTTTTGTGTCGCCTCAGGGCCCGGCTGTCTGGCCTTGTTTTGCCGGGCTTTCACCAAGGTGCTCCTCTGGTGCTCTCGGCATATGCAGATGACATCACGGTTTTTGTTAAGAATCAGGCGGATGTTGATGAGTTATTGGATAGTTTACGGCTTTATGAGACGGGAACTGCTGCTAGGGTAAATTGGGGGAAGAGTGAGGCTGTTCTGATGGGGAGGTGGCGGGACGCTGCTGCTCCCCATCTGCCGCATGGTTTGCGGTGGGGAGTGGAGGGGTTGAAGGTGCTGGGTGTGTTTCTGGGAACGGAAGGGTATTGTCAGGAGAATTGGGAGGGCATGGTGGAGAAGGTGTGTGCCAGACTGTCCAAATGTCAATGGTTGCTGCCCCAGTTGTCTTACAGGGGGCGGGTTCTGGTCGCTAATAACTTGGCCGCTTCGGCGCTGTGGCACAGACTGTCTGTTCTCCCTCCACCACATGGCCTTATTGAGCAGCTGCAGCGGATGTTGGTGGATTTTTTCTGGTCGGGTCATCACTGGATCAGGGCTCCCGTGCTGTATATGCCTCTTCACGAAGGAGATCAAGGGTTGGTGGACATTGCTGCTCGGGTGTCGGCCTTCAGGCTGCGGGCTGCTCAGAGACTGTTGTATGGCTCGGGTTTGAGCTGGCAGGATACTGCCCGTGTCCTGCTGAGAAGGGAGGCTGCTTTGGGATACGACAAACATCTGTTCCTCCTACGTCAGTGGGACGTCGGTGGGACGTGTACCTCAGATTTTTACCGTTCTGTTCTCCAAGCATGGCGGGTCCTCTCCGTGTGCAGGGACGCTGTCGGTACACCAGGGATGTGGCTGTTTGAGGAACCCCTCTTCTTCAATGACTTTGTTTGTTCTCCTGCTTTGTCATCTGCCACTCTGCGGTCCCGCCTGAGGGCGGCGGGGTGCACCAAACTGGGTCATCTGCTGCGCACGTCTGTTGGGAGGCTGAGGGAGGCGTCGGGAGTTCGGTCCTCCAGGATGCTGCTTAGGGTGGTGGAGGAGGTCTGTGCTTCCCTGCCGGGGCCCCACAGAGCGTTTGCTGAGACTCGTATTCTGTCTGACCAGTGGGATGATGACTGTGAATACGTGTTCCCCTCTCTAATAGTCTCGCCCTCTGTGGGGGGGGGTGGCAGGAGGAGCAGGGGGCTCTCCTATCTTTCAGGTCACCTGTTTTGGGAGAGTTTGAGGGTATTGGCAAAAAGGCACTCTACTTTGCCTGCGTTAAGGTGTTACACTTACGCTCGTTGGCAGGGTTGGCGTCGTCGAAGTGGTCAGGGTTTTTTGGTGCCGCCGTGTCTCCTGTGGGGTGCTGGCGTAGCCTGTACAAACCTCCGGTCGACAAACGTACAGGGGATCTTCAGTGGAGGATTGTGCATGGGCTTTTGGCTACGAACGGGTATCTGGCACACCTGGATCCAGGGGTGGATGGGGCTTGTCCATTCTGTCTGCTCAGGGAAACTATTTACCATGTTTTTGCACAGTGTCATCGCTTGGGAGGGCTGTTTGGGTTGCTGGGGAAGTGGTTTCGTGGGTTGGGGTTGCCGTTCACTATGGAATTGTTTATTTTTTGTCAGAAATATCGCGCACACTCCAGGGATTTGCATGTGTTGATTAACCTGCTTTGTGGACTTGCCAAGCTGGCCATCTGGAAGACTCGGAAAAACTGTGTTTTGGCTCTGGGGTCGGTGGACCCTGAGCTTATGCTGAAGGGACTCTTGGCGGCCCGGATTAGGGTGGAATTCTAGTTTTATGCTCTGACTGATAACATGGACACCTTTCGGACAATGTGGTGTAGGAATGATGTTCTTTCATCTGTACGGACTGGGAGCTTGGTGCTTCATTTCTGATGAGAAAAAAAAAAAACTCAGAAGCCCATGTCACCAATGTAAATGATGTACTTTACCTGTTGTGAATAAAGGTGTTTTTAAATCTCAAATCTCTCTCTCTCTTTCTGTCTCTCTCTCTGTCTCTGTCTCTTTCTGTCTCTCTCTGTCTGTCTCTCTCTGTCTCTCTCTCTCTCTCTCTCTCTCTCTCTCTCTCTCTCTCTCTCTCTCTCTCTCTGTCTGTCTCTGTCTGTGTCTCTCGCCACGCTGCACAGTGGCGGGTCTTCGTTGTCTCTTCTGTGCGGTCCCTTTGAGCCGGATCCTAACTGTCAGGATGTTGGAAGTTCCACGTGTCAAGGTTGAGGTGACGGATCCCCCAGTCAGCAGTGACCCACCTGATCTCTGTGAGGTCACACAGGTGCTGAAACAGCTGAGGGCAGCTCGTAGTTACAAACAGTCTTTGTTTCAATCTGGAAGACAGGTGTCATCTCCATGGACTGGAAGAGAGGACTTCTTGTCTCGCTCTGAAAAGGAAAAGGTCATCTGGATCATACAGGTGTGTCACGGTGCTGTCTGTTCCTGCACAGGTTGTTCCAAGCATTATTCTTAACAAAACAAGTTTCAGTCTCCTGCTGCTCACTGACCAGAACAGTTTGGCTTCACACCCAAGAAGTCAACCACTTACCGCGTCCTACCTCTGCAAGCGCCCGTTGACTATCGGCCTCAGTATGGCTGCTTCTTTGTGGTCTGTCTCGATTGTCAAAGTGTTTGATTTGGGTGACGGGGCTTCTCTCTACCTTATCTCAGCTGTGACGTTCATGGGCCTTTGGGGTGCACGGAGGCCTGGGAAGAGCTTATGGAGTTGGGAAGTCAAAGGTCAGAGGTGTTTGATGCTGATGTCTTTGTAGGAGCTGTAGGAGAATGAAGGTCTACGTCTTTAGGGTCCTGGTTCTTCCTGTCTCACTGTGTCGTTGTGAGTCTTGGGCACTAAGCAGTTGGTACCAGGTCTCTTCAGAGGGTAGTCGGGTACCGCTTGGTTTTGGGACAGTGTACTTGTATCACAATATTTGGGTGTCCGTTCGATATGTATTGACATTTTAAAGAAATGCAGCTCCATGAGTCTTACACAATGTTGTGACGCCTGTTTGTCTGTTTGCAGAGTCAAAAACAAGACGCATCACATTCTTGACCCCCCAGGGGAACTGCTCTACATATTTGGTCATTAAATATTTCAAACCTAACACAACCCCAGACTCAGCTGTGTGGACGGGGCAGACGTCATTTGCTTTATTGCGGGTGTAAGTGTTATTTTATACGCATTGATTCTTGATGCACGTCATCAAGCAGGTTTTTCTGATCTCGCCACAAAAGCTGGACAGTGAGGTCAGCCGGGACACGCCTGCAGCGCCACCGGAACACAAATGGTTGGTGCAGCTTGACCTTTTCATGTATAAATAAAGGGTGAGCCGTGTCCTTCGATCTCGGTGCCGCACCTTCATCGAAATACTTATCAGTGCTCAGTCTGAGCTCTGAGGAAATCTCAAACCCTCCATGAAACGTCTCTTTGAAAGAGAGGCCGTCTCACATAATGCTCACATTAGGTCTACATAGCACCCCCTGCTGAATGAAACCAGTACTACATCAGTTCCACCTCATCTGTAAACAACTGATTTTCAGTATAGATAATAAATTTTGCAATATGCTGATCATCCAGCAGAAATTTCACAAACTTTGCATGGAAGAACTCCCAGGAGATTTTTACAGATTTTGTATCTTCAGACCATGCAGAATGGGGATCTCAAGTATGCCAAGCGGGCATCTTTGGGCATTTTTTAGAATTCAGGTGTTTTCAAAATGATTGCTGTGAAATTTGAAAATGATCTATTTCTGCTAATATGTGACCTAAATCTATGATCTTGGAGTCCAAGCCTACATTTTCAAGGTCAAGGAATCTAATTAAGCTCTATTTTTGTCACATCAGCACTCAGCATGAAAGTGTAAAAAAGAGTTTTTTTAATCAATCAATCAATCAATCAATTTTATTTATATAGCGCCAAATCACAACAAACAGTCGCCCCAAGGCGCTTTATATTGTAAGGCAAAAGCCATACAATAATTACAGAAAAACCCCAACGGTCAAAACGACCCCCTGTGAGCAAGCACTTGGCGACAGTGGGAAGGAAAAACTCCCTTTTAACAGGAAGAAACCTCCAGCAGAACCAGGCTCAGGGAGGGGCAGTCTTCTGCTGGGACTGGTTGGGGCTGAGGGAGAGAACCAGGAAAAAGACATGCTGTGGAGGGGAGCAGAGATCAATCACTAATGATTAAATGCAGAGTGGTGCATACAGAGCAAAAAGAGAAAGAAACAGTGCATCATGGGAACCCCCCAGCAGTCTAAGTCTATAGCAGCATAACTAAGGGATGGTTCAGGGTCACCTGATCCAGCCCTAACTATAAGCTTTAGCAAAAAGGAAAGTTTTAAGCCTAATCTTAAAAGTAGAGAGGGTGTCTGTCTCCCTGATCTGAATTGGGAGCTGGTTCCACAGGAGAGGAGCCTGAAAGCTGAAGGCTCTGCCTCCCATTCTACTCTTACAAACCCTAGGAACTACAAGTAAGCCTGCAGTCTGAGAGCGAAGCGCTCTATTGGGGTGATATGGTACTATGAGGTCCCTAAGATAAGATGGGACCTGATTATTCAAAACCTTATAAGTAAGAAGAAGAATTTTAAATTCTATTCTAGAATTAACAGGAAGCCAATGAAGAGAGGCCAATATGGGTGAGATATGCTCTCTCCTTCTAGTCCCCGTCAGTACTCTAGCTGCAGCATTTTGAATTAACTGAAGGCTTTTCAGGGAACTTTTAGGACAACCTGATAATAATGAATTACAATAGTCCAGCCTAGAGGAAATAAATGCATGAATTAGTTTTTCAGCATCACTCTGAGACAAGACCTTTCTGATTTTAGAGATATTGCGTAAATGCAAAAAAGCAGTCCTACATATTTGTTTAATATGCGCTTTGAATGACATATCCTGATCAAAAATGACTCCAAGATTTCTCACAGTATTACTAGAGGTCAGGGTAATGCCATCCAGAGTAAGGATCTGGTTAGACACCATGTTTCTAAGATTTGTGGGGCCAAGTACAATAACTTCAGTTTTATCTTTGTTTAACATTTTCTTTCAAAACATCAGTGGCCATTTTTATTGGGTCAGTTTTGTTCTTGAAAATTTAGCACGAAGCCTGATGTTTGTTTGCTGAAAACCATTAGAAAAATTTATCTGGCTTTTGGTGAAAATGTTACGGGCTTGGTAGAGAATAAGGAGTGTTACTGTCGCTTTAAGGACGGCCCCCAGCGGCTGTGGGGTGCGCCGCGCTCCGAAGCCACCATCGACAGGCTGAACGACCATTTCATTTCTAAACGGATGGCTGTCTGGATCCGTGACCATCGTGTGCCATTTCTCTGGTTATCACAAGAGCTGGACATCAACCATTTTCTGGCAGATGTCACTTTTAACAAGAGATTTTGTCATGGAAAGCCGAGCGCGTCACGATGGATTCGCTACTGGAGCGAGACAAAACCACCTCCATTTTGGTCTCACAGGATGGCTTTGAGATGGCGTTCAGACAGCTGTCTGTGGTTTTTTCATCGAGTGATTATCTGAGTAATTGTGGCTGTGCCTGGACATGCCAGAACATGTCCCGTGAGGCTTCATCACGGCGTTGCTTTGCGCCATGCGGCACCGCCGCGACGCGCGGAATTCCTCCACACGTCTATCTCAATGTGCCAAAAAAGTGCTGATGTCCACGTCTTTTCACAATTCCTGTGCTAGTCAGATGACGTCCCGGATAAAACACAGCGTCCAGTTTGGAAATCTTTTTATATACTGTTTTTTTTTTTTTTTGTAAGTGTGTAGTTCAAAGGACAGTAGTTTCAGTTTGAGCCTTTGTTCACTGGTGCTCATATGTGGTATATACAAGCCACAGCTGTTGATGTAGACCTTTATATATTGGTAGGCCTCATTTTGGTTCTCTTACGTGTTGATGGTTTTTTTTTTTTTTTTTTGTAGTGACACACAGACGCACAGACAGACAGACGTCAGTGTCACATGTCGGAGCTCGCTGTGGTTACGAGGCATCTCTTGACTGTTTGAGAACCTTGCACAGCTGGTTCTTGTACTGCAGGGCCGGTCGCGGTGCCCTGAACCTCCTACCTCCACAGCAGGTCGTAGTTTCTTGTTCAAGTTCAGAAACGGGAGGCGTCAGCGGGATTTGAACCCAGGTCTACATGTTGAGCAGCAGAGTCATGTGACATTTAGCTTCACTCACTGTTTTTGCTCTTGTTCTTTGGGGTTTTGTGGTTTTCATGTTGTAGATTTTTAGACTGTGTGTTTTGTGTTTCATTGTGGACGTCATATGTGTGGTCTGTCCTCCAAACCATGTGGACGTGACTTGTCTGTTTTTGTCTCTGCAGGTTGTCTTTTTCGCTACAGTCTCTTCTCCCTGGTTTATTTCCTCTTCCTGCTACTGTTGCCATGGTTTCTCTGTCCCAACAAACACACCATCAAAGGTAAGACCCCGTGTGTGTGTGTGTGTCTGTGTGTGCATCTGTGTGTCTGTCCCTGTGTGTGCGTCTGTCCCTGTGTGTGCGTCTGTCCCTGTGTGTGCGTCTGTGCGTCTGTGTGTGCGTCTGTGTGCGTCTGTGCGTCTGTGTGTGTGTGCGTCTGTCTGTGTGTGCGTCTGTGCGTCTGTGTCTGTGTGCGTGTGTGCGTCTGTCTGTGTGTGCGTCTGTGTGACTGTCCCTGTGTCCCTGTGCATCTTTGTGTCTGTCCCTGTGCGTCTGTACGTTTGAGTGTCTGTCTGTGTGTCTGTGCGTCTGTCTGTCCCTGTGCGTCTGTACGTTTGAGTGTCTGTCTGTGCGTCTGTCTGTGCGTCTGTCTGTCTGTGCGTCTGTCTGTGCGTCTGTCTGTGCGTCTGTCTGTCTGTGCGTTTGAGTGTCTGTGCGTTTGTGTGTCTGTGCGTCTGTCTGTGCGTCTGTCTGTCTGTGCGTCTGTCTGTCTGTGCGTTTGAGTGTCTGTCTGTGTGTCTGTGCGTCTGTCTGTCTGTGCGTCTGTCTGTCTGCGCGTTTGAGTGTCTGTCTGCGTGTCTGTGTCTGCGCGTCTGTGTCTGCGCGTCTGTGTGTCTGCGCGTCTGTCTGTGTGTCTGTCGCTGTGTCCCTGTGCGTCTGTGCATTTGAGTGTCTGTCTGTGCGTCTGTCTGTCTGTGTGTCTGTCGCTGTGTCCCTATGCGTTTTAGTGTCTGTCTGTGTGTCTGTCTGTGCGTCTGTCTGTGCGTCTGTCTGTCTGCGCGTCTGTGTCTGCGCGTCTGTCTGCGCGTCTGTCTGTCTGTGCGTCTGTCGCTGTGTCCCTGTGTGTCTGTGCATTTGAGTGTCTGTCTGTGCGTCTGTCTGTGTGTCTGTCGCTGTGTCCCTATGCGTTTGAGTGTCTGTCTGTGCGTCTGTCTGTGCGTTTGAGTGTCTGTCTGTGTGTCTGTCCCTGTGTCTCTGTGCGTTTGAGTGTCTGTCTGTGTGTCTGTCCCTGTGTCTCTGTGCGTCTGTGTGTCTGTCCCTGTGTGTCTGTCTGTGCATCTGTCTGTGCGTCTGTGCGTCTGTCTGTGCGTTTGAGTGTCTGTCTGTGTGTCTCTGTGCATCTGTCTGTGCGTCTGTGCGTCTGTCTGTGCGTTTGAGTGTCTGTCTGTGTGTCTCTGTGCGTCTGTCTGTGCGTCTGTGTGTTTGAGTGTCTCTGTGCGTCTGTGTGTCTGTCTGTGCGTCTATCTGTCTGAGTGTCTGTCTGTGCGTTTGAGTGTCTTTCTGTGCGTTTGAGTGTCTGTCCCTGTGTCTCTGTGCGTCTCTGCGTTTGAGTGTCTGTCTGTGCGTCTTTGTGTCTGTCCCTGTGCATCTGTGCGTTTGAGTGTTTCTGTGTGTCTGTCTCTGTCTGTCTGTGCGTCTGTGTGTTTGGGTGTGTCTGTCTGTCTGTGCGTCTGTGTGTTTGGGTGTGTCTGTCTGTCTGTGCGTCTGTGTGTGTCCCTGTCTGTGCGTCTGTCTGTGTGTTTGAGCGTCTGTTGTGTAATTGTCCTTCCCTGGTTTCGACTCACACACAGACGTCAGTCAGTGAAGACCAGGTTGTAAAGTTCTCTGAGGTGTCCTTGGATGTGGGACAGCTCAGACACATGTCCTCTAAAGTCCCCGCAGCAGCTGTGGGAGGAGGACAGAAAATATATCAAGTAAAAGTAAAATTCCTAAATAAGCACCTGCAGTAAAAGTAAAAACAAAAATTACTCCAAGTTTCTGTTTTCAAGCCTAAATCTGGGTTGTTATCTCTAGAGCATTCTAAAACCTGGGGGGCCTGGTGAGCTCCCCTCAGCCCCCCTCTGCTCTGCTGCCTGGGTAGGTTTGGCCTCCTGGGTAGGTGTGGCTTCCTGGGTAGGTTTGGCCTCCTGGCTCCAGTTTGGACTGTTGTCACTCCAGGACGTTGCTGCCCCCCTCTGGCAGGAAGTGAATAGTGTGGATGAGTGCTTGGCCTCCTCCAGGTTGATGTGGTAACTAGTAAAAGTCGGTCTCTTGGCTGTGGTAGTCGGTACTCTGGTGGTTCTTATAGAGTCTTAGTAAAATTTGATGATGCTCAAATTCAATCCAAGATGCACTCGTTTGAGACGTTTATTTCAAATGGAATTAAAGACATTATTGATATTATTGAGTGTGATTTGTAACGATGCGTCACTCGTGTTGTTTCCTTTTCTGAGTACCGGCAGTATTTCCCCAAATGTAAAGAACTGTTTCCTGAATGTGCACTTCACAATAAAAGCATTATGGTTGCACATCTGATGTTGTTCCTGGAATCTGTTGGGGTCACTCTTCCAGTTTGGGGGTTACAGCTCCTAGTACTCCTGTTACCAGTGGGACCACTTTGGACTTCCACATCTGTTCCACTTGCTCCTTCAGTTCTTGGCGCTTGTTGGTTTGTTGCTCCTTCAGATCTTGGTGCTTCTCGGTTTGTTTGCTCCTTCAGATCTTGGTGCTTCTCGGTTTGTTTGCTCCTTCAGTTCTTGGTGCTTCTCGGTTTGTTGTTCCTTCAGTTCTTGGCGCTTCTCGGTTTGTTGCTCCTTCAGTTCTTGGCGCTTCTCGGTTTGTTGCTCCTTCAGTTCTTGGCGCTTCTCGGTTTGTTGCTCCTTCAGTTCTTGGCGCTTGTCGGTTTGTTGCTCCTTCAGTTCTTGGCGCTTGTCGGTTTGTTGCTCCTTCAGTTCTTGGCGCTTGTCGGTTTGTTTGCTCCTTCAGTTCTTGGCGCTTGTCGGTTTGTTTGCTCCTTCAGTTCTTGGCGCTTGTTGGTTTGTTGCTCCTTCAGTTCTTGGCGCTTGTTGGTTTGTTGCTCCTTCAGTTCTTGGCGCTTGTTGGTTTGTTGCTCCTTCAGATCTTGGCGCTTCTCGGTTTGTTGCTCCTTCAGTTCTTGGCGCTTCTCGGTTTGTTGCTCCTTCAGTTCTTGGCGCTTCTCGATTTGTTGCTCCTTCAGATCTTGGCGCGTCTCGGTTTGTTGCTCCTTCAGTTCTTGGCGCGTCTCGGTTTGTTGCTCCTTCAGTTCTTGGCGCTTCTTGGTTTGTTGCTCCTTCAGTTCTTGGCGCTTCTCGGTTTGTTGCTCCTTCAGTTCTTGGCGCTTCTCGGTTTGTTGTTCCTTCAGTTCTTGGCGCTTCTCGGTTTGTTGCTCCTTCAGTTCTTGGCGCTTCTCCGTTTGTTGCTCCTTCAGATCTTGGCGCTTCTCGGTTTGTTGCTCCTTCAGTTCTTGGTGCTTCTTGGTTTTCTCGTGCTCCTCCTTCCTGATGTTGCTGTTGGGTGGGTTTGCCTCATTGATCACAATTGCAGTCAATTCTGTTCATTTCCTTTTTGAACAGAATACACTTACTTCAGTCTTCCACTTATTCATGAATAAATGACTTTATCATCTGAACGTCACGTTGATTCAGTTCCTGTTGACATTCAAGGTTTTCACTGTAGAACAATGCAAGTTTCTGGAGAAACATCTCAAAAGGATTTTAAGTGGAAAGTTCATTATCATTGTGTTGGACAATTCCACTGTGATGGACGTTACATTTGTAAGGAGTCTGAGTCGTTTCAACCAGTCTCACGCTAAAAGTTAAGACCCTAAGTTCCTAATCCTGTGTGTGGGCGGAGTTAAGGTCTTGAGGTATTTAGGCAGGAAAGAAAAGATTCCCAGTGATGCTTCTGGTTTTGTATTAAATGAAAACAACAATATGAGTATGACGGACATTACAAGAAAAAGACGCATTAAAATTTCCTCAAACTTTACTTTGAAATTCTCTGAAAACTATATATCTATTTATGTATATATCTATAAATATATCTGTGCATGAAGGAGACCAGACAGCCCTGAAGGAGTTTGGGTCTTCTGTGATTGGAGAAACCGTACAGAGTGCAGCTTTGTTGTTGTCCAGCGTCTTGAGTTTGGACTGAGTCATGATTGCGGTTTGTCCTTCAGAGGTGATCTGTTTTGGGCCGCCGTGTTCATCGTGTTTAATGACTTTTACAGCTGTGAGTGGAACATGAACACCATCTATTTCTGGTCCCGAGGACGCTGAGGAAGGAAATAGGAAGCAGGAAATGACTGCCAAGCACTGAATACACAAATGTTTCACAGCAAAGTTTATTTCCATTTCATTAACGAAACTAATCAGTCGTCAGGTTACAAAACTCTATATTTCCGCAGGAGGCGTGACAAAGACTGCTGTCAGTCATCACATGTGCAGAAGTGAATTACACACTGCCCGTTCCTTCTTCGTGCTGGCGTGCACAGATTCCTCGTTCACGGCATCATTTCTCATTTGTGCCATCATACCGTGATTCCTCGTTCACGGCGCCCTTCATCAATTCTTTAGTTTGTGACACAGTACATTGATTCCTTGTTCAGTTCAATTTAATTTGATTTATTGAAATCAAATCAACTTTATTTGTAAAGCACTTAAAAAAAAACAGCTGCAGCTGAAACAAAGTGCTGTACACAAAGGGACATATAAAGGGTTACAAACCACATAGTACAAAAAAAAAAATAATAATAATAATTTAACTAAAACAAGTAAAAACAGCCAAAACAGATCAAGAATCTCATTCTGGGTTAAAAGCCAGTGCATAAAAGTGGGTTTTAAGATTAGTTTTAAAACCAGAAAATGAAGAGGCCTGCCTGATGTGGAGCGGTAACTCGTTCCACATCTTTGGAGCCACAACAGAAAAAGCTCGGCCCCCTCTGAGCATACGCTTGCACCTCCAGGAGGAGCTGATCAGCTGACCGGAGGTGGCGTGCAGGGGCGTAACAATGAAGCAGCTCAGAGAGGTAGGACGGGGCAAGGCCAGTTAAAGATTTATAAACAAATAAAAGAATCTTAAAATGAATTCTAAAATGTACAGGCAGCCAGTGGTGGGAGGCCAGGATAGGTGTAATGTGCTCCCTCTTACGTGCACCAGTTAGCAGACGGGCAGCAGCATTCTGAACTAGCTGGAGACGTACAAGGGAGGACTTGCTAATTCCATAATAAAGAGCATTACAGTAATCCAGCCGGGAGGTAATAAAAGCATGGATTGCTGTTTCAAAGTGCTGATGTGCATGAAAAGGCTTAACCTTAGCAAGCTGCCTTAAGTGAAAGAAACTTGATCTGACTACTGCACTGATTTGGTGGTCCAGTTTAAAACCGTTGTCCATCTTAAAACCCAAGTTTGTGACAGTAGATTTCGAAAAGGCTGACAAAGGCCCCAGATCGACAGGTGAGGAAGAACAGGAGCTGCTAGGGCCAAAAACAATCACCTCTGTTTTCTTTTCATTAAAATTAAGAAAATTCAATGCCATCCAGGCTTTAACATCCTCAAGACAGGACAAAAGGGGCTGAAGAGAAGAGGCATCATTTTTCTTTAGGGGGACATATAGCTGGCTGTATCAGCATAGCAGTGGAAGCTGATGCCATGCTTTCTGAGAATGGACCCCAGGGGAAGCAAATACAGGGAGAAGAGTAGGGGTCCAAGAATTGAACCCTGTGGGACCCCATATAAAAGTGGAGTGGAGGAGGACTCACAAACCCAGAGGCCAACGCACATAGTCCTACCAGGTAAGTAGGACCTGAACCAGTCCAGGACACTACCACCGATGCCCACAAGCTGCTGCAAACGATTTATCAGTATGTTGTGGTCAGTTGTATCAAAAGCAGCAGTCAGGTCAAGCAGGACAAGAATGACATGGTTACCGCTATCATTTGCCATTAAAATGTCATTAAAAACCTTTAAAAGGGCAGTTTCTCAATCAATCAATCAATCAATTTTTTTTTATATAGCGCCAAATCACAACAAACAGTTGCCCTAAGGCGCTTTATATTGTAAGGCAAGGCCATACAATAATTATGTAAAACCCCAACGGTCAAAACGACCCCCTGTGAGCAAGCACTTGGCTACAGTGGGAAGGAAAAACTCCCTTTTAACAGGAAGAAACCTCCAGCAGAACCAGGCTCAGGGAGGGGCAGTCTTCTGCTGGGACTGGTTGGGGCTGAGGGAGAGAACCAGGAAAAAGACATGCTGTGGAGGGGAGCAGAGATCAATCACTAATGATTAAATGCAGAGTGGTGCATACAGAGCAAAAAGAGAAAGAAACAGTGCATCATGGGAACCCCCCAGCAGTCTACGTCTATAGCAGCATAACTAAGGGATGGTTCAGGGTCACCTGATCCAGCCCTAACTATAAGCTTTAGCAAAAAGGAAAGTTTTAAGCCTAATCTTAAAAGTAGAGAGGGTGTCTGTCTCCCTGATCTGAATTGGGAGCTGGTTCCACAGGAGAGGAGCCTGAAAGCTGAAGGCTCTGCCTCCCATTCTACTCTTACAAACCCTAGGAACTACAAGTAAGCCTTCAGTCTGAGAGCGAAGCGCTCTATCGGGGTGATATGGTACTACGAGGTCCCTAAGATAAGATGGGACCTGATTATTCAAAACCTTATAAGTAAGAAGAAGAATTTTAAATTCTATTCTAGAATTAACAGGAAGCCAATGAAGAGAGGCCAATATGGGTGAGATATGCTATCTCCTTCTAGTCCCCGTCAGTACTCTAGCTGCAGCATTTTGAATTAACTGAAGGCTTTTTAGGGAACTTTTAGGACAACCTGATAATAATGAATTACAATAGTCCAGCCTAGAGGAAATAAATGCATGAATTAGTTTTTCAGCATCACTCTGAGACAAGACCTTTCTGATTTTAGAGATATTGCGTAAATGCAAAAAAGCAGTCCTACATATTTGTTTAATATACGCTTTGAATGACATATCCTGATCAAAAATGACTCCAAGATTTCTCACAGTATTACTAGAGGTCAGGGTAATGCCATCCAGAGTAAGGATCTGGTTAGACACCCTGTTTCTAAGATTTGTGGGGCCAAATACAATAACTTCAGTTTAGCTAATTGGTGTGTGTCCTCTGGCTTCATGGATAGATAAAGCTGGGTATCATCTGCGTAACAATGAAAATTTAAGCAATACCGTCTAATAATACTGCCTAAGGGAAGCATGTATAAAGTGAATAAAATTGGTCCTAGCACAGAACCTTGTGGAACTCCATAATTAACCTTAGTCTGTGAAGAAGATTCCCCATTTACATGAACAAATTGTAATCTATTAGACAAATATGATTCAAACCACCGCAGCGCAGTGCCTTTAATACCTATGGCATGCTCTAATCTCTGTAATAAAATTTTATGGTCAACAGTATCAAAAGCAGCACTGAGGTCTAACAGAACAAGCACAGAGATGAGTCCACTGTCCGAGGCCATAAGAAGATCATTTGTAACCTTCACTAATGCTGTTTCTGTACTATGATGAATTCTAAAACCTGACTGAAACTCTTCAAATAGACCATTCCTCTGCAGATGATCAGTTAGCTGTTTTACAACTACCCTTTCAAGAATTTTTGAGAGAAAAGGAAGGTTGGAGATTGGCCTATAATTAGCTAAGATAGCTGGGTCAAGTGATGGCTTTTTAAGTAATGGTTTAATTACTGCCACCTTAAAAGCCTGTGGTACATAGCCAACTAACAAAGATAGATTGATCATATTTAAGATCGAAGCATTAAATAATGGTAGGGCTTCCTTGAGCAGCCTGGTAGGAATGGGGTCTAATAAACATGTTGATGGTTTGGATGAAGTAACTAATGAAAATAACTCAGACAGAACAATCGGAGAGAAAGAGTCTAACCAAATACCGGCATCACTGAAAGCAGCCAAAGATAACGATACGTCTTTGGGATGGTTATGAGTAATTTTTTCTCTAATAGTTAAAATTTTGTTAGCAAAGAAAGTCATGAAGTCATTACTAGTTAAAGTTAATGGAATACTCAGCTCAATAGAGCTCTGACTCTTTGTCAGCCTGGCTACAGTGCTGAAAAGAAACCTGGGGTTGTTCTTATTTTCTTCAATTAGTGATGAGTAGAAAGATGTCCTAGCTTTACGGAGGGCTTTTTTATAGAGCAACAGACTCTTTTTCCAGGCTAAGTGAAGATCTTCTAAATTAGTGAGACGCCATTTCCTCTCCAACTTACGGGTTATCTGCTTTAAGCTACGAGTTTGTGAGTTATACCATGGAGTCAGACACTTCTGATTTAAAGCTCTCTTTTTCAGAGGAGCTACAGCATCCAAAGTTGTCTTCAATGAGGATGTAAAACTATTGACGAGATACTCTATCTCCCTTACAGAGTTTAGGTAGCTACTCTGCACTGTGTTGGTATATGGCATTAGAGAACATAAAGAAGGAATCATATCCTTAAACCTAGTTACAGCGCTTTCTGAAAGACTTCTAGTGTAATGAAACTTATTCCCCACTGCTGGGTAGTCCATCAGAGTAAATGTAAATGTTATTAAGAAATGATCAGACAGAAGGGAGATTTTCAGGGAATACTGTTAAGTCTTCAATTTCCATACCATAAATCAGAACAAGATCTAAGATATGATTAAAGTGGTGGGTGGACTCATTTACTTTTTGAGCAAAGCCAATAGAGTCTAATAATAGATTAAATGCAGTGTTGAGGCTGTCATTCTCAGCATCTGTGTGGATGTTAAAATCGCCCACTATAATTATCTTATCTGAGCTAAGCACTAAGTCAGACAAAAGGTCTGAAAATTCACAGAGAAACTCACAGTAACGACCAGGTGGACGATAGATAATAACAAATAAAACTGTTTTTTGGGACTTCCAATTTGGATGGACAAGACTAAGAGACAAGCTTTCAAATGAATTAAAGCTCTGTCTGGGTTTTTGATTAATTAATAAGCTGGAATGGAAGATTGCTGCTAATCCTCCGCCCCGGTCCGTGCTACGAGCATTCTGACAGTTAGTGTGACTCGGGGGTGTTGACTCATTTAAACTAACATATTCATCCTGCTGTAACCAGGTTTCTGTAAGGCAGAATAAATCAATATGTTGATCAATTATTATATCATTTACTAACAGGGACTTAGAAGAGAGAGACCTAATGTTTAATGTTGGGTATTTTCTCCTCCAAACATTCTTAAAACCTTTAACAAGACAAACAGAGTCAAGAACCACCATTGAGACAGAAAGTCAAATTTATCTCGCGAGGAGTGCAGTCAGGCTGTACACCAAAGCTACACTAAAGTCTGGCCTGCGCTCCTGCTCTTTTTATTGGAGAAGCCCTAACCACATCATAAAACTTGTCCTAAGGGTGGGGGGAACAACGCAAGACAAGTTTCTTCCCGTAACATAAACACATACGTCAATAAGTGCAGCTGTAAGGAAAAACAGTTTCTTTCCTTTAATCTTATCGTCGAAGGTCAGCACATCCCGTTCGTTTGTTGCACTTATCATCTGTTCTGCATCTGCCTGGAGTGTCCTGTTCTTCACACTAAGCATCACATATCACAGGGCCATAAATTCACAACAGTCAAAACAACCTCCAGTTCTTTACTCCGAGTTCAGCCTGACCCCAGCATGCTAAAACAAAGTTGAATAATATGTGCATTCTCAGGGTTATCTTAAGACTGGTGCAAAACAGCACAATAACGTTTTCATAAGAAAGAAGACAAAGGTACAAATGTTTAACAGTGATAACATATATACAAAATCTTTAACACAGACCACATTTAACTGTTTTAGTCTGTGGTGCAGTTGAAGGTTCTATATTATTTTTCTTTTTGAATTTTTATGCTTAAATAGATTTTTGCTGGTTATTGGTGGTCTGGGAGCAGGCACCGTCTCTACGGGGATGGGGTAATGAGGGGATGGCAGGGGGAGAGAAGCTGCAGAGAGGTGTGTAAGACTACAACTCTGCTTCCTGGTCCCAACCCTGGATAGTCACGGTTTGGAGGATTTAAGAAAATTGGCCAGATTTCTAGAAATGAGAGCTGCTCCATCCAAAGTGGGATGGATGCCGTCTCTCCTAACAAGACCAGGTTTTCCCCAGAAGCTTTGCCAATTATCTATGAAGCCCACCTCATTTTTTGGACACCACTCAGACAGCCAGCAATTCAAGGAGAACATGCGGCTAAACATGTCACTCCCGGTCCGATTGGGGAGGGGCCCAGAGAAAACTACAGAGTCCGACATTGTTTTTGCAAAGTTACACACCGATTTAATGTTAATTTTAGTGACCTCCGATTGGCGTAACCGGGTGTCATTACTGCCGACGTGAATTCCAATCTTACCAAATTTACGCTTAGCCTTAGCCAGCAGTTTCAAATTTCCTTCAATGTCGCCTGCTCTGGCCCCCGGAAGACAATTGACTATGGTTGCTGGTGTCGCTAACTTCACATTTCTCAAAACAGAGTCGCCAATAACCAGAGTTTGATCCTCGGCGGGTGTGTCGTCGAGTGGGGAAAAACGGTTAGAGATGTGAACGGGTTGGCGGTGTACACGGCGCTTCTGTTTAGGGCTACGCTTCCTCCTCACAGTCACCCAGTCGGCCTGCTTTCCCGGCTGCTCGGGATCTGCCAGGGGGGAACTAACGGCGGCTAAGCTACCTTGGTCCGCACCGACTACAGGGGCCTGGCTAGCTGTAGAATTTTCCACGGTGCGGAGCCGAGTCTCCAATTCGCCCAGCCTGGCCTCCAAAGCTACGAATAAGCTACACTTATTACAAGTACCATTACTGCTAAAGGAGGCCGAGGAATAACTAAACATTTCACACCCAGAGCAGAAAAGTGCGGGAGAGACAGGAGAAGCCGCCATGCTAAATCGGCTAAGAGCTAGTAGCTACGCTAAGCTAGCGGATTCCTAAAAACACACAAAGTGAATAATGCGTAAATAATTTAGAGGTGATTCAGCAGAAGGAGTGCTTTAGTTAAGGCACGTAAAGATTACACTGGGAAACAAATCGTAATCTAGATAACTAGATCAATCTAACTGCGCAGATTAAACAGCTAACAGATACAGAAAAACACCGCTGTGCTCCGGAACAGGAAGTGATACAATACCGCAGTGAGAGCCAACCACCAGTAGAGGCAAGCAAGAGGATAGCATAGCATAGTTTCTGTGCTATGCAACATTTTAAAACCAGACTGAAAAACCTCTGAAATGTTATGTTCATCAAGGTAAGTTAAAAGTTGTGCATAGACAATTTTCTCCAGGATCTTGGAGACAAATGGCAACTTGGAGATAGGCCTAAAGTTTGATAGTTTAGTGTTGTCGAGGCCAGGCTTCTTCAACAAAGGCTGAACGACTGCGTGTTTAAAACTAACAGGGACAACACCGGAGGATAGGCTGCTGTTTATAATGGTCAGAACAGACTGCCCTAAGGTAGGAAAAAGTTCTTTAAAAAAGCGCGGGGGGGGGGGGGGGGGGGGACCACATCACGAGGGGAACCCGATGGTTTCAAATGAGCCACCACATCCTCTAACTGTGACAGTCGTAGGTTCAAAATAGTGGTGTTTGGCACCAATTAGCACCAATAACTTCGATCAAGTGTGTTTAAAGACTGTACTCCCTAAGTTTGTCCAGTACAAAAGTATGGACGAACTTAGTGTGCCACCAGAGGGGAAAATACTTTGGATCATGTTTACTCAAACATAAAACATGCACACAGGGTCACTACCCCCCCTCCCCATCTTGCTGGATCTGACCATCTCTGCCTGTCCCTCACCCCCACCTACACCCCTCTGCTGAGGCAGACAAAGCCACAATCCAAACCTGGCCTGAGGGAGCACTCTCCCAGCTACAGGACTGCTTCTCACGGACGGAGATAGAGGACCACTTTGCTGTGAATGACCCCAGAAAGACGTGGCAGGGAATAAATCGTATAACCAACTACAGAAGCAGCAACCTGGATAATGCTAGAACTAACGCCTCGCTGGCAGAGGAGCTGAACCGCTTCGAAGCAGACAGACCAGCAGCAACTCCACACCCACCACCCTCCAGCACTGGCACTCTAACACTTCAGGAACACGAAGTGAGACGTGTGCTGAAGGTAATGAACCCCAGGAAGGCGGCCTGTCCCAATGGTCTGGCAAGGTACTTAAAGAGTGTGCTTACCAACTGGCTGGAGTTTTCACCTGCATCTTTAACCTGTCTCTGTCACAGGCCATCATTCCACTCTGCCTCAAATCTTCCACCATCATTCCAGTCCCAAAGAAGTCAGCAGTGGAGAGCATAAATTACTACAGACCAGTTGCACTTACGCCTGTGGTCATGAAGTGCTTTGATAAGACTGGTCTCTCAGCACATCAGAGCCTGTCTGCCTGCCACTCTGGACCCCCACCAGTTTGCCTGCAGGGCAAACCTCTCCACAGAGGACGCTATCACCACAGCTCTCCATACCGCGCTGAGCCACCTGGAGCACCAGGGGAGCTATGTGAGAATGCTCTTCCTGGACTTCAGCTCAGCTTTCAACCACATCATCCCGGAGATCCTGGTCCAGAAACTGACACATCTGGGCTTCTCAACCCCCATCTGCCAGTGGATCAAGGACTTCCTCACGGACCGCCCACAGTCCATGAAACCTGGCCCCCACCTTTCCTTCACCCTCACACTCAGCACTGGTTCCCTTCAAGGTTGTGTATTGAGCCCCCTCCTGTTCACCCTTTACACTCACGACTGCTGTCTGACTCATCTCTCAAACACCATCATAAAGTTTGCGGATGATACCACCGTGTTTGGACTCATCTCAGGGGGGGATGAGTCTGATTACAGAGACGAGGTCAATCGACTGACAGCGTGGTGTTCAGCTAACAACCTGTTGCTGAACGCCACAAAAATAAAAGAAATAATCGTGGACTTCAGGAAGAAGAGGGCTGACCCAGCCCTGCTCTACATCCAAGGGGACTGTGTGGAAAGCGTCAGCTCCATCAGGTTCCTGGGAGTACAGCTCTCTGACAACCTCTCCTGGACTGCCAACACCACAGTGGTGGTGAAGAAAGCCCAGCAGCGACTCCACTTCCTGAGGGTGCTCAGGAGGAACAATCTGGAGGATTAGCTGCTGGTGTTGTTCTACAGAGCCACCATCAAGAGCATCCTGACATACTGCATCACAGCGTGGTACGGGGGGTGCTCAGCAACAGACAGGAGAGCGCTGCAGAGGGTGATCAACATGGCCCAGGGGATCACTGGTTGCTCTCTGCCCAGCCTGGAGGACATTGCCAGCTCTCGCTACCTCAGCAGAGCTGCTAGCATCATCAAAGACACATCCCACCCCAGCAACCACCTGTTTGACCTACGACCCTCCAGCCGATGGTCTAGGTCAATCAAAACTAGGACAAACAGACTCAGGAACAGCTTCTCCCCAGAGCGATCACTGCTCTGAACAAAAACAAACCACATTAATCTGCACTTTTCAAAATTTCTTGTGCAATATCTGTAAACCATGTGCAATATTTTCCTGTGCAGTATCATTCCACAGTTCTACATAATTTTTGTTTTATATTTTAGATTTTGTCCACATTTTATTTTTAGTTGTACATATATTTAAATAAATTATTTTGTTAAATTTTATTATCTCTTATTTGGCTCGTAATTACTTGCACCTCGGAAAAGCACCTTTTGGAGTTGCGCTCAAATCTCATTACAGTGTAAATTACAATGACAGTAAAGGTGATTCTGATTTTGATTCTGACCTCAACCAAAGTATGTAGGTGACAGTAAGGGAAAAAGTCCCTCTGTCCTTTTTTGAGGAAGAAACCTCAAGCAGACCAGACTCAGGTGGCAACCCACTGCTTAGTCCATTCTAACAATAACACTGATCAAATTGACAAAGTACAGCTTGCAGAACAAGAACAGAAATCATCTGATTTTACTTCATTTGGAATTGTTGTCCAAAGATCTTCTCAAATGGCGAGAACGTTGGCATGGAGATTGGTCAGATGGAGCTTGCATTCTTTGAGAAGCTGCTGTGTTTCAAAGAACAGCAGGAGGACATTTCTTACCGTTTCATCTGTTTCTCACTTTCTTGCTCATGTAGATGAAGTTTTAATTTGGTAGTGAACATAGAGAGCGAAATGTAGAGTGGAGAATTCCACCAGTGGAACAGGCACACGCACATGCACACACATATCCCAGAGGTCCAAAAACATCAAGCTCATCCCAAACAGCATCGAAGATTAAGAGTATTAAGAGTATCAAACAGTCGTTGGAGGTACAGTTGAGGCCAAAGGTTTTCTCCAGGTGATTTGGGCCAGTTTAATCGGCCCAAATCACAACAGCCATTTCCCAACCTTAGGGTGAGGTCAACCTTACTACCCCCTGACCAAAACCTCACTGACTGTGACACAGGACCAGTCCTGAAGAAGACCAGGCTTAGTGTGGTGGACATCTGCTTTCTGTAGCCATTTTATTAAGACGACATCAAAGAAGTTTGACCAAACATACAATAGCCACTGAAACAACCAGATATGTTGACCTGAACATTAAAATGCTTTGCTACAAGCAGAAACTGCAGGAGCTGCTAAGATATGTGAGACAAGATCCCTCTGGTGGTCTTCCTAAATGCAGGGGTCTGAGAACCCACCTTGTTGAGAACCTGTCTGCCTCCTCAGCAGGTATCTCAGGTTCACTAGCATATCACCCCTTAACCTGTACGTTTCACCTGAGTGGGGCAGCAAAGAGCAGTCAGCCTTCACCTGCAGAAGGTTCACGTCCACTGAAGCTTCCCCAGACACTCAAAGGGAAAGATTCCATCGGGGAATCCTCACGTAAAATTGAAAATAAGTCATGTTGGCTTTAATCTTACAAACCTGGAGGAATCTGAAAAAAGAGATTATTGTAAAGTAAATTTATTTAGCGGTGGGGAGTGTTTTATTTAGGAGAACCTTCTTGCTGTCTGTGCTGGATGGTAGCCAGAGGGGACTGGAACACATGGGAGCCATTTTGCCAACCATATTTTTCCCTTTGGCAGAACATAGTCTTAAGACCAATTAGAGGTTTATGACATCTGCCAATCTGGATGTAGATCACCTCCAAAATTCAGTTGAGTCTTCCGTGGCCTAATATCTGTATGTGGTGAAAATGTGGTGAGAATCCCTGAAGTAATTTCGATGTAATCCTGCTAACAGACAGACAGATAAATAGATAAATAAATAAATGCTGATGATTTTATTATGTCCTTGGTGGACGTAATGTCTGCATCACTGTGGGACTGTTATGAACCTGGTGTTTTTGTCATGTCCCGGCCGTTTCCAGGCTTCAGCCCATATGGCCCTTCTTCATTTAGTTCTGTTCCTTTGGCATCACTCTCGTTTTGTTAATTACCTTTTTCTTCATGTGGGGTTTTTTTTCCATGTTCTGATTTTTGCTTTATCACCTTCTTCCTTTGTTACTTCTCTTGCTCCTGCTTGTCAGTCTCTCATTGTTTCCACAGTCTTTTCCGGATCACTGCACTCTCTGTTCCGCACCTGCACTTTGTCCTCTCTGTCAGCCACGCCCCTTCATCTGTCATTCTCTTGCCCTTTTGTCACCGCCCTTCTGCATCATTGGCCTCTTAGCTGTCACCTGACCACGCCCCCCTTTCCAGGCCTTTCCTCCTCCACGTGCACCTCATTTCCTGATTAACACCTGTCCTTATTTAACCTGCGTCTGTTCACTTCTTCCCCGCTCGTTCGTTGATTCACTCACGTACCAGCCTCTTGTTTCGTTCTTGTTTTGCCAAGCCTTGTTTTTGGACTCTGTTTTGTGTTCTGGATCCTGTTTTTTGCCTCTGCTCTGACATACCTGTTTGCTCATGTTTTGAACTTGCTTGTTCTTTGGACCACGTCTTCATCTTAATCCTTGTCAAGTACTTTTGCTCCGTGGACTGCCTTGCTGTTATCGATCCCAAGCCTGATTAAACCACCCTTTAAGTATATTTCCTTTTGTCGAGCCTGCATTTGTGTCCTGCCCTCGTCCAGTCCTGACAGTTTTGACACTGGGGAGAACAGAATGGCCACTACAGACGTGTGGTCACATGGTTTAGATTTTGGATTTTCAGCATCCAGAAAGATGAGATAATCCCATTCCAAATCATCTTTTCTGATTCTCACTTTTTTGAATATTGCAGAAGAAATTACAAATTATTTTTTAATGGATAAACAAAGAAGCTTTTTCTTATCAGTAATGGAACAGTCTGGAATAGAAACCGAAACTGTAGAGGAATATTCATTTTTAGGGCATTAATTCTGCCTGCCAGAGAGATTGGAAGAAGGAACCGTATTTTAAACTCACAGATTGTTGATGTTTGCATTAAATAGGCTGGCCGTACTTCCTGTTAACACAACACAGGATATTTGAGTAAATTGAATCTATTTTAATGGGGAATGTGAGTATGGAAGACAAGGAGCAGACTTTTTTGATTGGAAACTTGTTACGTTTTTTACTAATTTTATTTATTTCCAGAGATTTTGCATACTCTTTTGAGGTCAACATTATTTTGGACATCGTCTCATAGGAGGTTGTTATAAATAAAAGTAGATCATCTGCATACAAGGACACTCTATTTTTTTTGTTTTTTCTCTATAAATTCCTGCATAACCCTCAAGAGAATGGAGAGTAAGAGCCAAATGCTAAATAACGAGCACAAACAAAAGCGGGGAGATGGGGCAGCCCTGTTTTCACCCCATTGTCGGGATCTAAAAGAATTAATCAGCACAGAGGCAAGGGGTGACAAATTGAGCAGTTTCATCCAAGTTACTGTATTATATGTATATTTCTGAACCAAACTTTCTGAGAAACATCAAGAGGAAGTCCCACTAAACTCAAAGGCCTTCTCTGCATGTCATCATCTCCTCCATCACCGTCTGGTACGCTGCTGCCACTGCTAAGGACAGGAGCAGACTGCAGCTTCTCATCCACGCAGCAGAGAAGGTGATTGACTGCAGTCTGCCATCCCTACAGGACCTGCACACCTCCAGGGCCCTGAGGCGAACAGGGAAGATAGTGGCCGATCCCTCTCACCCAGGACACAAACCTTTTGTCTCCCTCCCCTCTGACAGGTGGCTGAGGTCCAATAGGACCAAAACCTCAAGACACAAAAACAGCTTCTTTCCATCTGCAACTAGACACAGAAATAATGCCACAGACCTCCACTTACCCCCCCCTGCCAATACCACAAAGTACAGTTTGGTCATCCCTGCACTGAAAGGTCCTGTACATCTGGTATCCACGTTGAAAAGGCTAATGGGTCTACAGGATCCTGGCTCCAGAGGGTCTTTAATAAGACTCATATGGAAGCCTGGTAAAAGTTAGGAGGAAGAGTTTTAGCCACAAAGGCTTTGTCACTGGCATCAATTAACAAAGGGCAGATTAATTCAGAAAAAGTGAAACTGTGTGTTGTGAAAAAATAAATCTGTCATTGTAATTGTTTACATATGTGTTGTATGGCTGGGGGGCCTGGCTGCCTTTTTGTTTCTGTCTTTTGTTTTTCCTTCCAGGTGGCTTGCATTTGGGACTGAGTGGCTGTGTTGCTGAGGTTATCAGGACCTCACCCTGATCACCTGCGGCTTGTCAGGACTCACAGCTGAGGTGCATCTATATGGATTGGAACATGGTGGCATTTAAGACTGGAGTACACAGTGTGTATTTGCCAGAGACTCGACCTTGTGACCAGACGGGTGAGATCGTCGTCTCGGGAGCCATCTCATCATCAGTGGATGCAGAGAACGTCCAGGGTTTGATGCACGGTCTGTGAAAGAGGAGGGGGTGAGGTCTCACGCTCGTCAGCACACTTCCTGAGGTACGTTAGATTTTGTGACTAACATTTATACAGTCAGTAAATGTGGTGTCCCTCACACCTTATTATATTGAGCTGTACGTTAGTCATGTATCGGCTTCCACTGCAGTGGAGTTTTGTGAACTGGATGTTCCATGCCTGCAGGTTGGGAAGATGATTAGTAATCAAGCCAGGAAGTGTTTGCTGTTTGTACACCTTTTAAGTGTTCTCTCTGTGTGTAGAGTGTGGACTCACATAATGGTTCCTTCTTTCACAGACTCGGTTTGTTGCGGCCACCTGGGGGGTGTCGGCGGGGTCCTTGGGTCCGAACAGCTTCTGGCTCCAGACCGTTAGCGCTGCTGGGAGCGCACCACGCCAGACCGCACTTTCTTTTGTTATTTTTTGTATCACTGTTATGTATTAAATTCAGTTAGCCTTTGTACCGTGCTCTGCTTATTTCATACTGGGTCCTTCAAACGCTGGTCGGTTCTCCGAGCTGCTTCCGACACATAACACATATGTACAGATCAGAATAAGCGGTAACTCAGTTGCTGTCTTGGCGTAAACGTTGTGGTCTGACACAACAAAGGAAAGTTTCATAAGTCGCCGTCCTGTCAGCTTGGTGGGAAGCCTCCACCGCCTGCGGAGAGTCAAATGTAACCGTGTGACTCGGGGACAGGAGAGACTGTAATCACTCTGGACCTCCCAGAGCTTGTTCTTCATGGTGTTGAACGTGGCCAGAGACGTCTGATCTCCACCTGCAGGACCCGTGTGGCCCGGTGAACCTGTGGAGGTGAAGGGGACCCTGTTCTTGGCGATGGACACAGTCAGTCATTGATGGTCACAGCAGAGTTTAGCTCCTCCCAATTTCATGGTGCAGGTCTTGAAAACGTATTGTCTTCTCCGATCCCCTGGCCTTGATTTCTTGTCTCAGCTCTGTGTGAAGTGTGGACGCATCCGCTCTGAAGTCTGTCGGGATAGCTACGGAGAAGTTCCACCGTACGTTGGGCACGCTTTGCCATCTTGTAGCACTTGTTAGCTCAGCTGTGTGGTTTTTTTTAATTTTTCTTCTCCTTGTAAGAGTCTTTTTACCCGAGGTGGTTCAGGTGCAGGAGGTTTTAAAGCACGGCTACTTTGCGCAAATTTAAGGATTGACAGTTGAATAAGCAGAAGAAGACGGGAACCATCAGGACCAGAGTCACCTCTTTGGATCACAAAGGCGAGTCTGCTCTGTTTAATTCTTCTCAGGACTTTTGCTGTTGATTTGCGGTTTTTCTTCTCAACACATTTCTTGTGACCCGTTGACTGTTAGGGACAGACGTTTGATTGATCACATCTCAGCGGTTTAGTGATTTTAAGAGTGTTCCATCCCTCTGAAAGACATTTTACCATTTTTAAGTTTTCAGCATCTGTTAAATCCTTTTTTGGCCCATTTTGCTCCCGGTAACACCTTGATACAGGGTGTTTGTGACTTTAGGCCGCGCCCTCCCTCATGACACAGATATCACCTGACCATGTTTTCATCCAGTAAACATTCAAGTTGGTGTAGCTTGGAAATGGAAAACATGTAGAGATAAATATGCATGTGTATGAACGTGCACATGTGTTAGTATTTTGTGGAGTCTCCTGGGTCTGAAGTGAAACCTTCATGGATAATCCAGACTTTCCAGAACACTTTGTTCCGTCTTCCTACACTTTTTTTTTTTTTTTTTTTTTTTTTTTAAAGCTAGAATTCCTGGCTGAGGGACGTGCTGCCGACTGCTGTGGGATCTGATCCCAAATCAGTGCAGGTCAGGACGTATCGTGTTCTGCACCCAGGAGCTGCTGTTTCTCCTTCAGGTTGTCAAACAGGTTACAGAGGTTATATCCCTAATGATCAATCAATCAATCAGTCAACTTTTTTCTTATATAGCGCCAAATCACAACAAACAGTTGCCCCAAGGCGCTCCATATTGCAAGGCAAGGCCATACAATAACCATGAAAAACCCCAACGGTCAAAACGACCCCCTATGAGCAAGCACTTGGCCACAGTGGGAAGGAAAAACTCCCTTTTAACAGGAAGAAACCTCCAGCAGAACCAGGCTCAGGGAGGGGCAGTCTTCTGCTGAGACTGGTTGGGGCTGAGGGAGAGAACCAGGAAAAAGACATGCCGTAAAGGGGGGCAGAGATCGATCACTAATAATTAAATGCAGAGTGATGCATACGGAGCAAAAAAAGAAAGAAACAGTGCATCATGGGAACCCCCCCACAGTCTACGTCTAAAGCAACATAACCAAGGGATGGTCCAGGGTCACCCGATCCAGCCTTAACTATAAGCCTTAGCGAAAAGGAAAGTTTTAAGCCTAATCTTAAAAGTAGAGAGGGTATCTGTCTCCCTGATCTGAATTGGGAGCTGGTTCCACAGGAGAGGAGCCTGAAAGCTGAAGGCTCTGCCTCCCATTCTACTCTTACAAACCCTAGGAACTACAAGTAAGCCCGCAGTCTGAGAGCGAAGCGCTCTAATGGGGTAATATGGTACTACGAGGTCCCTAAGATAGGATGGGACCTGATTATTCAAAACCTTATAAGTAAGAAGAAGAATTTTAAATTCTATTCTAGAATTAACAGGAAGCCAATGAAGAGAGGCCAACACGGGTGAGATATGCTCTCTCCTGCTAGTCCCCGTCAGTACTCTAGCTGCAGCATTCTGAACCAACTGAAGGCTTTTTAGGGAACTTTTAGGACAACCTGATAATAATGAATTACAATAGTCCAGCCTAGAGGAAATAAATGCATGAATTAGTTTTTCAGCATCACTCTGAGACAAGACCTTTCTGATTTTAGAGATATTGCGTAAATGCAAAAAGGCAGTCCTACATATTTGTTTAATATGCGCTTTGAATGACATATCCTGATCAAAAATAACTCCAAGATTTCTCACAGTGTTACTAGAGATCAGGGAAATGGCATCCAGAGTAACGATCTGCTTAGATGCTTCTAAGATTTGTGGGGCCAAGTACAATAACTTCAGTTTTATCTGAGTTTAAAAGCAGGAAATTAGAGGTCATCCATGTCTTTATGTCTGTAAGACAATCCTGCAGTTTAGCTAATTGGTGCGTATCCTCTGGCTTCATGGATAGATAAAGCTGGGTATCATCTGCGTAACAATGAAAATTTAAGCAATACCGTCTAATAATACTGCCCAAGGGAAGCATGTATAAAGTGAATAAAATTGGTCCTAGCACAGAACCTTGTGGAACTCCATAATTAACTTTAGTCTGTGAAGAAGATTCCCCATTTACATGAACAAATTGTAATCTATTAGACAAATATGATTCAAACCACCGCAGCGCAGTGCCTTTAATACCTATGACATGCTCTATTCTCTGTAATAAAATTTTATGGTCAACAGTATCAAAAGCAGCACTGAGGTCCAACAGAACAAGCACAGAGATGAGTCCACTGTCCGAAGCCATAAGAAGATCATTTGTAACCTTCACTAATGCTGTTTCTGTACTATGATGAATTCTAAAACCTGACTGAAACTCTTCAAATAGACCATTCCTCTGCAGGTGATCAGTTAGCTGTTTTACAACTACCCTCTCAAGAATCTTTGAGAGAAAAGGAAGGTTGGAGATTGGCCTATAATTAGCTAAGATAGCTGGGTCAAGTGATGGCTTTTTAAGTAATGGTTTAATTACTGCCACCTTAAAGGCCTGTGGTACATAACCAACTAACAAAGATAGATTGATCATATTTAAGATTGAAGCATTAAATAATAGTAGGACTTCCTTGAGCAGCCTGGCAGGAATGGGGTCTAATAAGCATGTTGATGGTTTGGATGAAGTAACTAATGAAAATAACTCAGACAGAACAATCGGAGAGAAAGAGTCTAACCAAATACCGGCATCACTGAAAGCAGCCAAAGATAACGATACATCTTTGGGATGGTTATGAGTAATTTTTTCTCTAATAGTCAAAATTTTGTTAGCAAAGAAAGTCATGAAGTCATCACTAGTTAAAGTTAATGGAATACTCAGCTCAATAGAGCTCTGACTCTTTGTCAGCCTGGCTACAGTGCTGAAAAGAAACCTGGGGTTGTTCTTATTTTCTTCAATTAGTGATGAGTAGAAAGATGTCCTAGCTTCACGGAGGGCTTTCTTATAGAGCAACAGACTCTTTTTCCAGGCTAAGTGAAGATCTTCTAAATTAGTGAGACGCCATTTCCTCTCCAACTTACGGGTTATCTGCTTTAAGCTACGAGTTTGTGAGTTATACCACGGAGTCAGACACTTCTGATTTAAAGCTCTCTTTTTCAGAGGAGCTACAGCATCCAAAGTTGTCTTCAATGAGGATGTAAAACTATTGACGAGATACTCTATCTCCCTTACAGAGTTTAGGTAGCTACTCTGCACTGTGTTGGTATATGGCATTAGAGAACATAAAGAAGGAATCATATCCTTAAACCTAGTTACAGCGCTTTCTGAAAGACGTCTAGTGTAATGAAACTTATTCCCCACTGCTGGGTAGTCCATCAGAGTAAATGTAAATGTTATTAAGAAATGATCAGACAGAAGGGAGTTTTCAGGGAATACTGTTAAGTCTTCTATTTCCATACCATAAGTCAGAACAAGATCTAAGATATGATTAAAGTGGTGGGTGGACTCATTTACTTTTTGAGCAAAGCCAATAGAGTCTAATAATAGATTAAATGCAGTGTTGAGGCTGTCATTCTCAGCATCTGTGTGGATGTTAAAATTGCCCACTATAATTATCTATAGTGGGCGATATAGAAATAGATTTTTAATAGCCGTGCAGGTGCTGCTGCTTTTACCGTGACTGTATCAAAATTGGCAGTTATCACTTGAAACGAGTCATCATAACATGACATCACACTCGTGTAAACTTTGTACTGAATCTGTGCCTCTGTTCTTAATGTTAGCAGCTACATTCCATTCAAGCGCACGCTGGGACGCTTCTAATAGTCATGTCACCGCTATCACAAACACTCAAGTACTCACTAGTACTTTGTTTTCAGACGTTTCCGTAGCTGTTTGTTTTGAATGCCGTATACTTTGAAACCAGTCAAGTAATCCCGGTGGATCATCGGATGGTCACTAACAGCCTAAATCTAAATTTTTATGATTTTGGTGCGACACGCCCTTTAAAGATAAATCAAAGTGAGAGTCACTGCTTGTTTTTAATCATTTTTTCCACACCATCCCAGGTGTGTCTGATTTGAGGTTGAGGTTTTCTATAATAACCCTGATAATGATCTCCTGCATAGAGGTGGATTGTCCCGTGTACCCATCATACCGTTGACCTCTGTCGGCTCTTTGTCTTCCAGGTCACACCGGCCGTTTCATCCGAGCGGTCTTCTGTAGCAGCCTGGTGTTCGTGCTGGGTCATGTCTGCTTCCAGATGGTCCTGTACACGTATCCGCCCCTCGACGAGGCACTCGGTGACAACTGTTCACAGTGGGACACCATCAGCAGACACATAGGATTGTCCAGGTGGGTCAGCAGAACATAAACATGCTTCAATCAGGACAGCATCAGGTGATGAGAGTTTAACTCTTATGGTTTAACTCTTCTTACGGTGTGATTGTGCAAATAAAAAAAAAAAAAATCTGATATGGAAAATGCAAACAAAAAAACCCCAAAACACAGCAGTGATTCTTCTGGTTCATTGCAGACAGTATGAACAGTATCACAAAACCCATGGTTTGGATCAGTTCACTGCTTTAAACTCACGGGTCGGATCACAACAATAAAAAAAACAACTGCTTTTAGTTTTATTTTAAAAAGAACTTAATGAGCAAAGAAAACAGAAGTTTTCCCTGTGGTCCAAAACAAAATTGAGGTGTCAATGTTTTACATAATGTTTTAAAATATAATGCTTCATTGCTATATGAACAGCATCAGTGATCTCTTCCTCCTCTTGGATCCAAATTCATTCAGTTCAGTGGTTCTGCTGAGCAGATGCTTAGAAAAAGTCTGGAGTACTCAGTGTTTTCTGGAGCTCTAGACTTTCAGCCAGCTTGGCTGCACACGTGCTTCCAGTACAGCGGCTCAGGACTGCACAGAGAAGAGACGACGGACACTTTGTCCTCAGCTCCTGATGTTTTTGAGAGATTTTTTTCGCTGTTTGAAGTCAGAGGTGTGCCGAGCCTTTAGCAAGCTGTTTTTTTTTTTTTTTTTTATCTAATCTCCGCCCAGTGATGTTGGGTGCATGTTATGTTGTCTATGGCTGATGCTGAGACCCTGATTCATGCGTTTATCTCTTCTAGATTGGACTACTGCAATGTTCTGTTTTCTGGTTTACCGCAGTCCAGCATTATAGGTCTCCAGTTGGTTCAAAATGCTACTGCCAGACTTTTGAAACGAAGCAGAAAGTTTGACCACATTACACCCATTTTGGCGTCTCTTCACTGGCTTCCTGTCCCAGTGAGATCAGATTTTAAGGTTCTGCTACTAACCTGTAAAAGTGTTCACAGACTGGCACCTCCCTACTTAACTGACCTAATTAAACCCTACGTACCGGCCTGGGCTCTGTGTTCTCAGGGTACAGGACTACTTTGTGCCCCTAGGGTGAATAAAAAGTCTGCAGGTCACAGAGCTTTCTCTTATCGTGCCCCTGTTCTGTGGAATGATCTCCCTGCATCAATAAAACAGTCAGATTCTGTGGAGACTTTCAAGTCCAGACTTAAGACACACTTATTTTCCCTTTCATATGGCTAGCATACTGACATAGTATAGTTCTATGCTTTTTATTCTTTTATTTCATTTTATTAGTAAACAGAGCGTGCCGCGGCCTCAACTTTACTTAAATTCTGGGTCTTTTAGTGAAGCTCAGGGCTAGTGGCCGGCGCTCACCTTAGTATTTCTTCTGTTTTTCTTGTTGTTTAATGCTGATAAATTATACTGTATTTGTTGTCTGATTCTGTTTTTTTCTTTCTGTTTGAGGTGCGGCTCCATCCAGAGATGGGTGTGGTGTCTGCTTTGGAAACCCTCCTGTCCTGTGCACCTGCAAAATTTCCTGTATATTTGTTTTGTGAATTGTTCTGTAATTTATATTTGTATTATGGCCCAAGCAGAGGATCACCCTTATGAGTCTGGTCTGCTTGAGGTTTCTTCCTCAAATCATCAGAGAGAGTTTTTTTCTTTATCACTGTGGCCTGTATTCTTGCTCTGGGGGCTAGTAAGGTTAGACCTTAGTTGTGTGAAGCACCTTGAGGGAACTTTGTTGTGATTTGGCGCTATATAAAAATAAAAATAAATTGAAATGGAAGTAAACTATCAGAAAATATCAAAATATATTCCAAATTAAAGATTTTAAAACATTAAATTATTTTTGCTATTTACCACATTTATGGACAAACTTCATACAAAAGGAACCACAACATACGTTTTCAGATTCAGTGTGTATTTCGCTTTAATTTGAGGTACTTTGCAGGTGTGTGGCTCGTGGGCTGATTAAACTAGTATTCGAGAGCACTTTTCCAGATCTTCGGCTTACCTGCATGATTAGGTACTAAAGCAGTATCCATGAAAGGCTTTGAGAAGCAACAATGGGCAGAGAATCTCCAGTTTGTCAGCAAATGTATGAGAAAATTCTAGAAATATTTCAAAATAATCTTCCTCAAACAAAGATTGGAAGAGATTTACATGCTATCTCTCCCTCTAAAGTCAATAGTACCATTAAATGATTCAAGGAAACTGAGGGAATTTCAGTGCATAAAAGGTGAGTTGGGAAGCCTAAAGTGAACACCCTCAGACAGCACTGCATTAAGACCAGTCATTCATCAATACCTGATATAGCCATGTGGATAAGGGTTACTGTCAGTATGGGGTTACTACAATATGGAGTTAGATTCACAAATGGCACATACATTTTATGGTGCAACAAAAGAAACCAACCTGTTCAGGAACTGTGTTGATGCTTCAGCTTGGATGCATCTGGGTTGTACTGTAGTCAGATGAATCAGTATTCCAGAACTTTGTTGGTAGAAATGGACAACATGTGCTTGTAACCAAAGACAAAAAGGACCACCCAGACCATGATCAGCAACAAGTCCAAAAGCCAGCGTCTGTCCTGGTCTGGGGTCACGTCAGTGTCCTTGTCAAAGGTCATTTACACTCTGTGATGCAGCATTAATGCAGAAAAGTACACTGAGACTTTAGAGCAACATAAGCGGCCTTCAAGACAACATATTTTCCAGGGATGTCCACACATTTTACAACAGGACAATGAAAATCACATCCTGCACAAATAAAGATATGACTGTAGAAGAAGAGTGGACGGGTACTGGACCGGCCTGTCCACAGAACAGACTCTGTGGAGACTATCGAAATGAAAAATGCAACAACAACCCTGTGCTGTTGGACACCTTAAGACGTGTTTGCAGGATGAATGGGACAAAATAACACCTGAAACACTTCATCACTTGGTGTCGTCAACGCCGAAAGGTCTTTTAAGTGTTGTTTGAAGGAACGACAACATGACAAAGTGGAAAATACTTTAGTGTCCCAACTTTATTTGGAATGTGTTGCAGACTTTAAGTGCAGGAACGGCTGATGTGTGTGTGTGTGTGTGTGTGTGTGTGTGTGTGTGTGTGTGTGTGTGTGTGTGTGTGTGTGTGTGTGTGTGTGTGTGTGTGCCGTAGGCTTCCCCTGGATGATCCGTGGAGCGTGATCCGGCTCCTGTGTCCTGACCTGGCCGTGTGTGCAGTCGCCTTAGTGACCGTCATCCTCTGCTGTCGGTTAGTGAGGAACAGAGAGATGGTGGCTGCTGCTAACATCACATCGGTAAGTGTGTGTGTTACTGTCCTCCTGTAGTCAGACGTTTGAGTCTTTCAGGTTTTGTCCCAAATGCCTGAGTGATGAGCTCACAGTGTCCAGTTCGTTTTTCTTTTTAAAGGACACGTTGCACAGAACTGATAACAGCTCAAATTTAGTCTGTTAGAGGTCATGTGGTCATGTACGTGCATTAATTTGTGCATGTGACCAGACTGTAAACAGACACCAATCAAAACAAACAGCTACACACACCAAAACAAAGTTTTCCTGAGTGTGTGACAGTGTTTGCGTCACTCTGAGCAAACGTCCCAGCGTGCTGTAGAACAGAACGTCAACAAACTAACGTTAAGAACGGAGCCGCGGATTCATGACAAACTTTACAAAGTGTGACATCGTGTCATAACAACTCATTTTTAAAGTCATAACTGTGTTAATGTCACGATAATAAAGTTTGGGGCGAAGTGTGTCGCCTCCTCTGTACGGGGCACAGAACCAGGCGGTGCACAACACTCGTGCACATCCGCCAGCTGGTACGAAGTTCGTTATCTGTCGAAAATAACGTATCCCCAACTTTATCCTGCTCGCAGGTCCGCTGATCTGAATGAACACTGAGCATCACTGTCGTATGATCGGTCGGTGGTTTGATGATCTGTTGTAACGCTTCACTCTGTCTTTGTGCTGTTGTTCTGTTTCTGTGTTTACTTGGACTGATGTCATCCACCAAGTAAAATGTTTTCCGGAAAGTCACCTGCTGACTCGCTGAACGAGACGTTTATTTACCGGTAAAGTATGTCATTGATCACTGATCATGACCACGTGTGTGCGACTAGACTTACAATCAGGAATCCTTTGATGTTGTGTTGTTAAATAACATGTGACACGTCCTTTAAGAGTTTGAGTTCCCTTGAGTTTGTGTCGACAGCAGCTCGAAACCCTGGCCCCAGTCCCGTGTGACCCCAGCTTTGTGTGGCCATGGTCCTGTGTGACCCTGGTCTCTGTCATCACCATCATGTCTGGACTCCTGCTGAAAACGTAGTCTTCTGTTTCATGCATGTTACTTCTCAAATGTCTGTTTTTGATCATCATTTTGTGCACTGTGTCCTGCTTTTATCCCCTCTTCCTTTATGTCCCTGTATTACTTGGTTCATCCTGGTCAGGGGTCAAAATACATTTTTTAACCTACTTGCACTGGTGCTAGTAACAAAAAAAGTTACTTGCACAACCAAAAGTCAGTCTTATATCAACCTTAAAGCTCCTCCTCTGTTTCAGACTCTTGCTCTCTGGGGAGAGTTTGAGTGGAGAGAAGCAGCAGACAGTTTTTTTTTTTTTTTTTTTTTTTTTTTCATGTGCCCATGCGAACGTCCAGAACCCAGGAGAGGTCACTTAAAGTGATATTTTTTTTCTGGCCATGATAATTTGTGTGCACGTTTTCCTTTAATTGAGCCCACAAATTAATAAAACGTGCTCTCAAATTAATAAAACGTGCGCACGTTTTATTAATTTGAGAGCACGTTTTATTAATTTGTGCGCACATTTTCCTTTAATTGAGCCCACAAATTAATAAAACGTGCTCTCAAATTAATAAAACGTGCGCACGTTTTCCTGGCTGTGATAATTTGTGTGCATGATTTGCTTTGAGCCCTCAAATTAATAAAATGTGTGCACATTTTCCTTTAATTGAGCCCTTGAATTAATAAAACGTGCGCACGTTTTCCTGGCTGTGATAATTTGTGTGCATGATTTGCTTTGAGCCCTCAAATTAATAAAATGTGTGCACGTTTTCCTTTAATTGAGCCCTTGAATTAATAAAACGTGTGCATGTTTTCCTTTCGTTCAAAATGAATCCCATAATATGACCTAAACTGTCATCCTCACAACGGGGAGACGCTTCACCCTCAGCATCCTTTTTAATGTGCTTAAACTCCAGATGATGTCATGCTGGGCAGCTGGAGTTCTCTGTATGTCCTTGTGCGCCCAAACCATGTCGATACACTCTGACCACATCCATTTCTAATAAAATGTGCGCACAATATAATAAAACGTGTACACATTCTCTCCACATGCAAAACATTTTGCGATGACACGTCCAGGGCTCCGTAGTTTACATGTGTGCGCGCGAACGGGACAGGAGGTCCTCAAACTGGAGCTCCTGCAGCTGCAGTTTATTTGCTGAAGGAGCTGCAGCAAATAATGAAACTCCCCGAATTGGGAACGTCTCATGAGGATGTTGTGAACCCAGGAACGGCGCCGCTGGCGATGTTTGTCAGCTTTCCACAACAAATAGAGCACAGCAACTCGCTCCGTGTGTGAGAGTCATAAAATACAGGGAAGACGAAGACAACACACTGGAAATAATTTGTTTCCTTATTTATTCCTTTACTGGTTCATTCTACTGGTGCTTATAGTTGATAAAACTTGGATAAAGTTACTTGCACCAGTGCTAGTGCAGTATAAAATTACGTGCACCGCTCGAATAATACATGCACAAACTAGCACATGTACGTACTATTTCGACCCCTGCTGGTCCTGTCCAAGTCCTGTTGGCAAGCTTGTCCAGGTCTTCTGTGATGATAAGTCTCACTGCTCTGACCTTTGACCTGCCATGTGTCTGGGCTTTCCTGACTGGGCCGTGCTGTTGCTGTCTGCTGTCCTCGCCGTCTTCCTGCTTTCTGTCTCTCACACTGATTCCGTCTTTCCCATTGTTTTTATCCACCTTTCTTTTTCTGCTCTCATCTTTCCATATTTGAAGTCTTTGTGAAGCCCCACCCACTCTGTCCCTCGCCCCACGTGCTGTTCTTCCTCACGGCGCTCTAACGACACCCACTGCCTGGTCGTCAGACTGTCCTCACACCACGTGGGTCAGGTGCTCTGTCTGATTTCATTTCCTTTGTTATAATCTTAAATAAATTTCCAAACAGCCATTTTTACGACCTTCTTGAGCACCAAAGATCTGAATATTTTGTCGTCTGGGTCTGGAGGTCATCCACCCGCTGAGCGATCTGTCTTCTGTCCTCCTCGGACACTGCGCCTCCAGATTTTTAACACGGGTCTCCTGCTCACTCAGGCCGTCGTCATGACACATTATTTTATTCACTTGATTTTTATTGCTTTTCTTAATACAACTAAGATTTATTTTCACTGATATAGGCCCGATTTTCTGCAGTATAAGTTACAGGTTGTTTTTTTTGGGGGGGGGGATTTTTTTTTCCCCCTGAGTTTCTGAAGTTCTGCAACTGAAAAATCATACATTTGTTAATAATAATAACAATAATGATCAGAATCATAATGGACTTTTTGCAGTTTTTCCAAAGCTGTGGGCCAGCAGCCTGTGTCCATTTGATGATTTTTTGTTGAAGAAGAAGAAGAAGAAGAGTGCTGCAATCAGATAACTGCTGGTGTGCTGTCAGCAGTGTTGCCACAGTTACTTTGAAAAAGTAATCCAATTACTGATTACTGATTACTCCTTGAAAAAGTAACTTAGTTACTTTACTGATTACTCAATTGTAAAAGTAACTAAGTTAGATTACTAGTTACTTTTTTAGTTACTTTTCCCAGCTGCCGACAACAACCCTCTGCCACCTCAACATGACAATGATACCTGTTTTGCCAAAACTTACTTTATAGTCACCCTTTCTTGACTTCAATGAAAATAAATACTTGTTTTATAAAAAGTAAAATAAAGACCTCTTTCTTGACCTCATATTTAACTGTTGACAGCACTGTAACAGTAAAACTTGCAATTTCAAACCTACATTGTTTATAAATGTAACTATTAAATTCATTCATTCTAACATTTAAATTCTCTCTAAATATTTTACTTGTCGAAATTAATATTATTTTAAGTAGTATTAGTAGTTGTAGTAAAAAAAAAAGGCTTCAAAACTGGACCTTTAATCTAGGGGTGTTGTGGGGGAGGGGGCACATCCCTGCCCCACGCCCCCATTCCATCTGGATTCGCCCCTGCTTTGGCGTTTGAGCACAAAGAATGGATAACATTTATTTATGCAGAAAACATGACCAGATTTACAGGTAAGAAAGTTTTATTGTGTTTTCACATCATGTGGTCCTCAGAAAGAGAGTTTAGGTGCATTTGAGTGGAAAATAGTGTTAGTTGTTGACGCGTTGCGGAGGATCAGCTGTTTTTAACGACCAGATACAGAGCGGCTCAGCTCAGAATTCTAAATAAAGGAGGGAAAGTATAAAAATGTCTTTGTAAAGCTCAGTGCAGGTGTGCTGATCACCGTGCTTTAAGAGGTGAGGACGAGTCGAGCAGCTGCAAAAAACCGTGGATGAAAAGCTCACAGCTCACTTAAAGTGGGCAGTTCAGTCGAACCCCGACCTCCTGCCCACAGACCAAGTTTATGCTGCTATCGACCCACAATGAAAAATAATAGTAACGCACAGTGACATGGAGAAGTAACTTTAATCTGATTACTGATTTGGAAAGATTAACGCGTTAGATTACTCGTTACTAAAAAAAAGTGGTCAGATTAGAGTAACGCGTTACCGGCATCGCTGTATGTCAGTCACATATTTGTCCTTCTTGTTTGTTTTTGGAGTGTAAAAGTTGTTATGTTAAGTAACAGCACAGGCTGTGGTGTGCACGTCCTTTGTAAAAATATCTTTAGGAACACCCCAGGTAAAAAAAATGTTCCCAGAACGTTATCAGAACATAACCAGAAATGTTCCCAGAACATTACGTAAAATGTTTGCGGAACGTTCTTATGGATGGTTTTCTCGACGTCCTCTCAACGTTACTAAATACACTATTGGAACGTTACAAGAAACATGAGGAGAACGTGATAGTTATGTCCTTGCAAGGTTATGGATGTTCCTCTGTGGATGCTCTTGAGCCTTATTGTAGCATTGCATTGAAAGTTGGGGCCAAGCTTTATGTAACCTTGAGGAAATATCTGTGCAGAACTACACTGATGATGGAAATCCTACATCATATGTTACAAATAGATTTTATAACATATGATATGTGAAAGCTGGTACATAATATTGGGGATTGATTTTAAGAAAATAAACAGTTGGTAGTTCCAGAAATATTTGTGTGGGGCACGAGATGCCACACAACACTAAATATTATTTCCTCCACATCCATTATTACCACCAGAATTATTTTTCTACACCTAAGTGTACAGTAACCATTTGTTTGCAATGTACCCCAATAAAAAAGTAGCTCCATACATTTTTAAAGTATTTCAAATCTTTTGCCTCAAGAAGTGCCCTCAAATATTTCTGAAACTGTGCTTAAATAAAGCAAGCAAGACACTTGTACCAAGTTAAATTTTTAATACCACGGCGCTGAGTTGCATAGTATTGAACTTTCCTACTCAGCTCCCAGACCGTGGTTCAGGAGTGTAGGGGAAACCACTCGGCTGTCCTCCAGGGCTGGACTTGCTTCAGGTTCACTGACCCAGTTAACTCTGCACGGCAGCCAGTGAACAGACAAACAGACATGTCTCTAAACCTTATATTTATTTACAGCATTTATCACCAAACACTTCTTCCGGTACAGTCACACTTTTTCCTGATATTTCTCTCTCTAACCTGCTCTGCTCTACTGTCGTCTCTCTCTCACACACACACACACACACACACACACACACACACACACACACACACACACACACACACACACACACACACACACACACACACACACACACACACACACAAATGTCATCACAGCGCACAGACTTCTTTCTCTTAATTGAAACACTCCTAAAGTATGAGCTGCTCTCATAACAACCTTCTTGATTCCTGGCTTCATGTGGCTTGATTCTCGGGGTGAATGTTTTCACATCATCTGTACATTGATGCTGCATCATGCATCTACATATTAAATATACATAGATACATAAACTCACATATGTTGTGTGGGCCGCTGAAGAGGAGGTACTGCTGGCCCACCACCACCAGTCGGCGCCCTGCTTGGAGTGCGGGCTTCAAGCATGAGAGGGCGCCGAGACAGAGAGTGACAGCTGTCACTCATTTACATCAGCTGTCACCAATCACCAACATCCCTACAAAAGCCGGATTACTACTCCACCTCCTCGCCGAGAAATCAACTACCGTCGAAGGTAATTCTCTGCTCTGATCAAGTGTTAACTAATTGTTCTGTGTGCAGCCGTATTCCTGAGGAGTCAGTGTTTTTTGGATTGGCGTGCAGTGAGAGTCTGCGACGTCTTCGCCTCTCACTCCATCCAAGGAGCCACTGTCAGGAGCTGCACGGGTGACTTTGTATCGGAGGTGGAGGTTTTCCCTCCTCGAAGATCTGTAGGTGAAGGATTACTGGGTGTGTGGATACACACTCACCATTAACTGTTTTTCATCTTCTGCCAGCAGTACCAGGGTCTGCAACAGAAGACGGTGACCACCTGGGGACTCAGGACTTGGCGGCTTCGGTGTTCTTCAGGCCGTTGGTGGTGGAAGCTGTGTGGGTCCCGGCTCTCCGATCGCCAGAGGTCTCCTATCTTCGAGCCTGCCCGCACGTCACCTTGTGTTTAATTGGCATTCTCTTTGTCTGTATCCAGTTGTGCGTTTCACAACATTAAATTGTTACTCTTTGTCTTATCCATTGTCCGTTCATTTGCGCCCCCTGTTGCGGGTCCGTGTTACGACACCTTCCCAACAGGATTTCTCGGCCATTCGTCATGGATCTCGAGGGGCGTCAACCACAGCTTGAACAGCCAATGGGAGAACAAGGAGCGCAGGCGTCAGCAGGAGGCGTGGTAAGTGATCTGCAGAAAATCCTTACCGCTTTCACCGCTCAGTTAAATCTGGTAACCGAGCAGAATGCAGTCCTCAATCGGAGGGTGGAGGCTCTCACCGCCAGAGTGGAAGCGCGCGACTCGAGCGCTGCTGCAGTGACTCCTCCTGCTGGCTCTGGGCCACAGATAGACGTTCCACTGGCCGTTCAACAAACCCCCCCACCGTCCCCTGAAGCTTACATAAGCCCTCCAGAACCGTACGGAGGCTGTGTCGAAATGTGCGCAGACTTCTTAATGCAGTGTTCGCTCGTTTTTGCACAGCGTCCAGTTATGTACGCATCAGATGCCAGCCGGGTGGCTTATGTGATTAATTTGCTTCGAGGTGAGGCACGCGCCTGGGCTATGGCGCTTTGGGAACAGAATTCGTGGCTCCTGACGTCATACGCTGGGTTTGTACGGGAATTCAAACAGGTGTTTGATCATCCCAACAGAGGCGAGACCGCCTCGAGCATGCTGCTGTCAATGAGACAGGGGCGCCGAAGCGCAGCTGATTATGTAGTCGACTTCCGCATCGCGGCTGCGAGGTCCGGCTGGAATAATGTTGCGCTCTGCGCCGCCTTCATAAACGGACTGTCTCCGGTCCTGAAGGAGCATTTGCTGGCTAAGGAGGAACCGCAAGATTTCGACGGGCTTATCAATTTGGTTATATGCTTAGACAACCGGTTGAATGAACACCGTCGGGAGCAGGCTGGGGGGCGTGGTCGGGCTCAAGCCGTCCCTCTTTCCTCTGGGTCCGAAAGGATGTCGTCTTCCCCACGTTCCACTGCCAGAGGGCTCCGTGTGGCAACAGCTCCCCCTGCTGACGAAGCTATGGACACGAGCAGGGCCAAATTAAAATCAAATATCAGACAAAGGAGGCTGGCCCGCGGGAAGTGTTTTTTCTGTGGCTCTTGTGAGCACAGGTTAAAAGACTGCCCCAAACGATCAAACTCCAACGCCCATCCTTAGGAACTGGGTTAAGGGTGGGCCATAATATGTACACGGGGAAAACCCATAAATCAGCACGAATCCCAGTAACAATCCTGAGTGGGGATTTAACCCTTCACGCCCCAGCACTGGTAGACACGGGGTCAGAAGGGAATCTGCTGGATAGCAGATGGGCCAGGGAAGTAGGGCTTCCTCTGGTGGCTCTGCCTTCACCATTGAAGGTGCGAGCACTAGATGGCACTCTACTCCCGTTAATTACACATCAGACACAGCCAGTGACCTTGGTTGTGTTTGGGAATCACAGGGAGGAGATCGTGTTTTTTGTGACACCTTCTACCTCCCGAGTGATTCTGGGATTTCCATGGATGGTGAAGCACAATCCCCGGATTGATTGGCCGTCTGGGGTGGTGACGCAGTGGAGCGAAACCTGCCACCGGGAGTGTCTTGGATCCTCGGTTCCACCCGGAATCACACCCCCCAATCTGACGGCGGTGCCCGAGGTGTACCACGATCTTGCTGACGTCTTCAGCAGAGATCTGGCACTCACTCTTCCCCCGCACCGACTGTACGATTGTGCCATCGATTTGATTCCGGGCGCTGAGTACCCATCCAGTAGATTGTACAACCTCTCACATCCGGAACGCGAATTGATGGAGACCTACATCCGGGACTCCTTAGCCGCCGGGTTGATTCGGAACTCCACCTCCCCGATGGGTGCGGGTTTCTTTTTTGTGGGTAAAAAGACGGCGGACTCCGTCCATGCATTGACTACAGAGGGCTGAACGAGATTACGGTTCGCAATCGATACCCGTTGCCCCTGTTGGATTCGGTGTTCACGCCCCTGCATGGAGCCAAAATGTTCACCAAACTAGATCTTAGGAATGCGTACCACCTGGTTCGGATCCGGAAGGGAGACGAATGGAAGACGGCATTTAACACCCCGTTAGGTCATTTTAAGTACCTGGTCATGCCGTTCGGCCTCACTAATGCCCCCGCGACGTTCCAAGCATTGGTTAATGACGTCTTGCGGGACTTCCTGCACCGGTTTGTCTTCGTATATCTGGATGATATACTCATCTTTTCTCCGGACCCTGAGACTCATGTCCAGCATGTACGTCAGGTCCTGCAGCGGTTACTAGAAAACCGGTTGTTTGTGAAGGGCGAGAAGTGTGAGTTCCACCGCACTTCTTTGTCCTTCCTGGGGTTCATCATCTCCTCCAACTCCGTCGCCCCGGATCCGGCCAAGGTTGCGGCGGTGAGAGATTGGCCCCAACCAACAAGCCGTAGGAAGCTGCAACAGTTCCTCGGCTTTGCAAATTTCTACCGGAGATTCATTAAAGATTACAGTCAGGTTGTTAGCCCCCTGACTGCCCTGACCTCCACTAAAGTTCCCTTCACCTGGTCGGATCGGTGCGAAGCCGCGTTTAGGGAGTTGAAATGCCGGTTTTCGTCTGCACCAGTTCTGGTGCAGCCTGATCCTACTCGCCAGTTCATAGTGGAGGTGGACGCCTCTGACTCAGGGATAGGAGCCGTTCTGTCCCAGAGCGGGGAGTCCAACAAGGTTCTCCATCCATGTGCCTACGTTTCCCGCAGGTTGACACCCGCTGAACGTAACTATGACGTGGGCAATCGGGAACTCCTCGCGGTGAAGGAGGCTCTTGAAGAGTGGAGACACCTGTTGGAGGGAGCTACGGTGCCTTTCACGGTTTTCACAGACCATTGGAACCTGGAGTACATCCGGACCGCCAAGCGGCTGAACCCCAGGCAAGCCCGCTGGTCCCTGTTCTTCGGACGCTTTGACTTCCGGATCACCTACCGTCCCGGAACCAACGATCCGACGCACTGTCCCGGGTGCACAAAGAGGAAGCCAAGGCCGAGTTGTCAGACCCCATCGAGACCATCGTTCCCGAGTCCACTGTCGTGGCCACCCTCACATGGGACGTGGAGAAGACCGTCCGGGAGGCCCTGGCAAGGAACCCGGACCCGGGGAACGGTCCTAAGAACAGACTCTACGTCCCACCAGAAGCCAGGGCTGCCGTCTTGGACTTCTGCCACGGATCCAAGCTCTCCTGTCATCCCGGAGTGCGTAGGACCGTGGCAGTAGTCCAGCAGCGCTTCTGGTGGGTGTCACTGGAAGCCGACGTCCGGGACTATGTCCAGGCCTGTACCACCTGTGCTAGGGGCAAGGCGGATCATCATAAGATCAGGGGCCTCCTCCAGCCCCTGCCTGTGCCTCATCGCCCCTGGTCTCACATCGGCTTGGACTTCGTCACGGGCCTCCCGCCGTCCCAGGGCAACACAGTCATCCTCACGATAGTGGACCGGTTCTCCAAGGCGGCCCACTTCGTGGCCCTCCCGAAGCTCCCGACGGCCCAGGAGACAGCAGACCTCCTGGTCCACCACGTCGTGCGTCTGCATGGGATACCATCGGACATCGTTCCGGATCGTGGTCCCCAGTTCTCCTCGCAGGTCTGGAGGAGTTTTTGTAAGGAACTGGGGGCCACTGTGAGTCTCTCGTCCGGGTATCACCCACAGACGAACGGCCAGGCAGAGCGGGCGAACCAGGAGTTGGAACAGGCCCTCCGCTGCGTAACCTCCGCGCATCCGGCGGCTTGGAGTGACCATCTGGCCTGGATCGAGTACGCCCACAATAGCCAAGTCTCATCTGCTAGCGGCCTCTCCCCTTTTGAGGCGTGTTTGGGGTATCAGCCCCCATTGTTTCCACTTGTGGAGGGAGAGGTCGGGGTCCCCTCGGTCCAGGCCCACCTGCGGAGGTGCCGCCGGGTGTGGCGGACCGCCCGTTCTGCCCTGTTGCAGGCCCGGACGAGGGCTAAGGCCCATGCAGATCGCCGGCGTTCCCCGGCCCCTACATACCAGCCTGGGCAGGAGGTGTGGTTATCAACTAAGGACATCCCACTGCAGGTTGAATCACCAAAACTCAAAGACCGGTTCATCGGACCTTTTCCTATAATCAAGATCCTCAGCCCAGCCGCAGTGAAGCTGAAACTCCCAGCTTCACTGCGGATTCACCCAGTGTTTCATGTCTCCAGGTTAAAACCATACCACGCCTCACCACTCTGCACTCCTGGACCCGTACCACCTCCTGCCCGTATCATCGACGGGGAGCCGGCATGGACTGTTCGTCGGCTCCTGGACGTCCGTCGGAAGGGCCGGGGTTTTCAATATCTGGTGGACTGGGAGGGGTACGGACCCGAAGAACCCTCCTGGGTGAAGAAGAGCTTCATCCTGGACCCGGCCCTCCTAGCCGATTTCTACCGCCGACACCCGGACAAGCCTGGTCGGGCGCCAGGAGGCGCCCGTTGAGGGGGGGGTCCTGTTGTGTGGGCCGCTGAAGAGGAGGTACTGCTGGCCCACCACCACCAGTCTTGTGCCCTGCTTGGAGTGCGGGCTTCAAGCATGAGAGGGCGCCGAGACAGAGAGTGACAGCTGTCACTCATTTACACCAGCTGTCACCAATCACCTGCATCCCTTCAAAAGCCAGATCATTACTCCACCTCTGCGACGTCTTCGCCTCTCACTCCATCCAAGGAGCCACTGTCAGGAGCTGCACGGGTGACTTTGTATCGGAGGTGGAGGTATTCCCTCCTCGAAGATCTGTAGGTGAAGGATTACTGGGTGTGTGGATACATACTCACCATGAACTGTTTTTCATCTTCTGCCAGCAGTACCAGGGTCTGCAACAGAAGACGGTGACCACCTGGGGACTCAGGACTTGGCGGCTCCGGTGTTCTTCAGGCCGTTGGTGGTGGAAGCTGTATGGGTCCCGGCTCTCCGATCGCCAGAGGTCTCCTATCTTCGAGCCTGCCCGCACGTCACCTTGTGTTTAATTGGCATTCTCTTTGTCTGTATCCAGTTGTGCGTTTCACAACATTAAATTGTTACTCTTTGTCTTATCCATTGTCCGTTCATTTGCGCCCCCTGTTGCGGGTCCGTGTTACGACACCTTCCCAACAACATATACAACCCCAATTCCAATGAAGTTGGGTCGTTGTGTAAAATGTAAATAAAAACAGAATCCAATGATTTTCAAATCCTCTTCAACCGATATTCAATTGAATACACCACAAAGACAAGATATTTAATGTTCAAACTGATAAACTTTATTGTTTTTGTGCAAATATTTGTTCATTTTGAAATGGATGCCAGCAACAGGTTTCTAAAAAGTTGGGACAGTGGTATGTTTCCCACTGTGTTACATCACCTTTCCTTCTAACAACACTCAATAAGCGTTTGGGAACTGAGGACACTAATTGTTGAAGCTTTGTAGGTGGAATTCTTTCCCGTTCTTGCTTGATGTACGACTTCAGTTGTTCAACAGTCTGGGGTTTCCGTAGTCGTATTTTGTGCTTCATAATGCACCACACATTTTCAATGGGCAACAGGTCTGGACTGCAGGCAGGCCAGTCTAGTACCCGCACTCCTTTACCATGAAGCCACGCTGTTGTAACACGTGCAGAATGTGGCTTGGCATTATCTTGCTGAAATAAGCAGGGACGTCCCTGAAAAAGACGTTGCTTGGATGGCAGCATGTGTTGCTCCAAAACCTGGATGTACCTTTCAGCATTGATGGTGCCATCACAGATGTGTAAGTTGTCCATGGGCACTAACACACCCCCATACCATCACAGATGTATAAGTTGTCCATGCCATGGGCACTAACACCCCCATACCATCACAGATGTGTAAGTTGTCCATGCCACGGGCACTAACACACCCCCATACCATCACAGATGTGTACGTTGTCCATGCCATGGGCACTAACACACCCCCATACCATCATAGATGCTGGCTTTTGAACTTTGTGCTGGTAACAATCTGGATGGTCTTTTTCCTCTTTTGTCCAAAGGACACAGCGTCCATGATGTCCCAAAACAATTTGAAATGTGGACTCATTAGATCACAGCACACTTTTCCACTTTGCATCTGTCTATTTCAAATGAGCTCGGGCCCAGAGAAGGCGGCGACGTTTCTGGATGTTGTTGATGTATGACTTTCACTTTGCATGGTAGTTTTAACTTGCACTTGTAGATGTAGCGACGAACTGTGTTAACTGACAATGGTTTTCTGAAATGTTCCTGAGCCCACGCAGTAAGATCCTTTGTTGAACTGTTTTTTCATGCAGTTGCCCCATCTTTGCTTGTCTGCCGTTTTTTTTTTCTCTCTCTTTCTCTTTCTCTCTCTCTCTCTCTCTCTCTCTCTCGCTCTCTCTCTCTCTGGCCACTCCCCATTTCTGGTCCCTTCCGTGGACACCTGTTTCTGATCTGTTGATTGTCGCCTGGGGATTTATAAGCTCCCTGGTGGCGTCTGTTCCTTGCCAGTTTGATGCGCCCTGTGCCTTCATTCCAGCTCTCAGTTTTGTGTTTTGTCTTGCCTGCTTCCTTGTGTTCTCGACTTACTGCCTGTTTGTTCCGACTATGCCTAGCCTGATGATCATTGTACTGCTGCTGTTTTTTTGCACTGCCTACCTGTGTACCGACCACTGCTTACTTTCCCACTAAAGCCTTTTTGCAACCAGAGCTGTTTGAGTGAGCTTTGCATTTGTGTCCTACCTTACCAGCCTGTCACCAACGACGTTCTTGTGACATTACTAAGAAATAGGGATGGGTATTGACAAGATTTTATCGATATCAATACCATTATCAATTCCCTTATCAATACCTCTTGTGAATTTTCTGTGTACTAAAAGTAGGCTTTACGGGTTTTCTATGTCAACAACATTTTATTGAGTCTTAAAGTAAATAAATATGAAATTGGTCACTGGATCCTTAAACTCTGGACATAATAAATTCTACATGGTGGATCTTGATCTCTGGACACAAATAGAAATAAACAAAATCTGTAGTTTTTGTCAAAAGCATTTCCTTTCAGACATTATTAGCATGAATGTCTTTCCATACGTCTGAGCTGAGCTCTTGCAGCTGTGCTGCACCACAGGATGTAATTCATAAAGAATGCAGGACGTCTCATTTTGGGAGGAAAAAAACGTTTTTGTCTCTTGTAGTTTATTGCCTGTATTATAGCGTTTGGAAAGAGGTGTCATTTTATTTAAAGTTATTCATTTTGACCGGACTGTCTCGGCAGAGAGCCGTGCAACATTTGGAGCTGTGCCAACAGAATGGAGGACGCTTCTCGTTTCTTGACTGCAACAAGACAAGAGTCCCAGTTAGTGACTTTAATCCACACAAAAGTGACTCACGATATTTTAATGGCTTTGAGAGGGGTTAAGAAGCGATCTTGCTGTTTCTGAAAAGCAGCGAATCAAAGAACCATCGAGCCAGTGGATCGAAGCATTGCTTCATTGGTTCAAGCTTCAAAGTGGAGTCGCGCTGCAGAAACGGTTGATTACAGAGCCGCTGCAGGGTCTGTAATCAATGTAGAGACATGCTCATTTTCCTGACAAACACCCTCAAAAACAATTATATAATAAATATATAAAATTTAAAATGTCCCTGCAGTGTTCTGCTACTGTTACTAAAGAACTAGAATTTTGAAGTTATCATCTGGATTTTACAAAATAAAAAGAAGTGCTAATTACAGACGATGCATTTAAATGATTAAATTCCTTTTCCCATTTGATTTACTTCAGAAAAAATTCTTTTAAGGATCGATTCAAACGTTCTGAGAACGTTCTCACAACATTACTAAACCAGTGACATTCATGACCTTGTGAGATCCACAGGGTAATGTTCTGATAGCGTTAGCTGTTAGCTGGGATGCTGTCTTACATACATACATCTTTTTTCTTTTTCTTCACAATGCGTTTTTTGGCGGATGCAACTATTCGGTAATACATACAGAGTTGAGGGGGGATCTCTGGTTGGTACCAAGTCTCCTCAGAGGATCTTTGGGTCCCACTGGAATGACGTGGAGTCAGATGAGTGGTTACGTCTGGAGACTCAGATGAGGAGTTTTATTTGCATTGTGAGGGAACATGAGCTGCTGTGTGTCTCTGGTCGTGACCCCCCCCCCCAGGTGCCTCTGTGGTGAGGACGTCAAAGACACGCCCACTTTTTCAAATTTTAACTATTAAAGAAAAAAACCCATTCCTACCAGGCTGCTCAAGGAAGCCCTACCATTATTTAATGCTTCGATCTTAAATATGATCAATCTGTCTTTATTAGTTGGCTATGTACCACAGGCTTTTAAGGTGGCAGTAATTAAACCATTACTTAAAAAGCCATCACTTGACCCAGCTATCTTAGCTAATTATAGGCCAATCTCCAACCTTCCTTTTCTCTCAAAAATTCTTGAAAGGGTAGTTGTAAAACAGCTAACTGATCATCTGCAGAGGAATGGTCTATTTGAAGAGTTTCAGTCAGGTTTTAGAATTCATCACAGTACAGAAACAGCATTAGTGAAGGTTACAAATGATCTTTTTATGGCCTCGGACAGTGGACTCATCTCTGTGCTTGTTCTGTTAGACCTCAGTGCTGCTTTTGATACTGTTGACCATAAAATTTTATTACAGAGATTAGAGCATGCCATAGGTATTAAAGGCACTGCGCTGCGGTGGTTTGAATCATATTTATCTAATAGATTACAATTTGTTCATGTAAATGGGGAATCTTCTTCACAGACTAAGGTTAATTATGGAGTTCCACAAGGTTCTGTGCTAGGACCAATTTTATTCACTTTATACATGCTTCCCTTAGGCAGTATTATTAGACGGCATTGCTTAAATTTTCATTGTTACGCAGATGATACCCAGCTTTATCTATCCATGAAGCCAGAGGACACACACCAATTAGTTAAACTGCAGGATTGTCTTACAGACATAAAGACATGGATGACTTCTAATTTCCTGCTTTTAAACTCAGATAAAACTGAAGTTATTGTACTTGGCCCCACAAATCTTAGAAACATGGTGTCTAACCAGATCCTTACTCTGGATGGCATTACCCTGACCTCTAGTAATACTGTGAGAAATCTTGGAGTCATTTTTGATCAGGATATGTCATTCAATGTGCATATTAAGCAAATATGTAGGACTGCTTTTTTGCATTTACGCAATATCTCTAAAATTAGAAAGGTCTTGTCTCAGAGTGATGCTGAAAAACTAATTCATGCATTTATTTCCTCTAGGCTGGACTATTGTAATTCATTATTATCAGGTTGTCCTAAAAGTTCCCTGAAAAGCCTTCAGTTAATTCAAAATGCTGCAGCTAGAGTACTGACGGGGACTAGAAGGAGAGAGCATATCTCACCCATATTGGCCTCTCTTCATTGGCTTCCTGTTAATTCTAGAATAGAATTTAAAATTCTTCTTCTTACTTATAAGGATTTGAATAATCAGGTCCCATCTTATCTTATGGACCTCATAGTACCATATCACCCCAATAGAGCGCTTCGCTCTCAGACTGCAGGCTTACTTGTAGTTCCTAGGGTTTGTAAGAGTAGAATGGGAGGCAGAGCCTTCAGCTTTCAGGCTCCTCTCCTGTGGAACCAGCTCCCAATTCAGATCAGGGAGACAGACACCCTCTCTACTTTTAAGATTAGGCTTAAAACTTTCCTTTTTGATCAGGTGACCCTGAACCGTCCCTTAGTTATGCTGCTATAGACTTAGACTGCTGGGGGGTTCCCATGATGCAATGAGTGTTTCTTTCTCTTTTTGCTCTGTATGCACCACTCTGCATTTAATCATTAGTAATTGATCTCTGCTCCACAGCATGTCTTTTTCCTGGTTCTCTCCCTCAGCCCCAACCAGTCCCAGCAGAAGACTGCCCCTCCCCGAGCCTGGTTCTGCTGGAGGTTTCTTCCTGTTAAAAGGGAGTTTTTTCTTCCCACTGTCGCCAAGTGCTTGCTCACAGAGGGTCGTTTTGACCGTTGGGGTTTTTCTGTAATTATTGCATGGCTTTTCCTTGCAATATGAAGCGCCTTGGGGCAACTGTTTATTGTGATTTGGTGCTATATAAATAAAATTGATTTAATTTGATTTTCATCTGGCAGCAGCTGATAGGTGGTTCTTTTTTTTTCCTCTTAGTGATATTCACTTTTTTATGAGACGTTGGCTTCATCAGCGCTGGCTCTGCTGTCGAACGAGTTACTGAGGACTTTTAACTTCGTGAACAGAGAGAAAAGAGGGTTTCCTGCACATGGCCACGCCCAGGGGTGGAGCTGAAGTCCTCCAAATAATGTCAGACATTTTCCCATTTTGTTTTGTTTTATGGGTCAAAGTCTGTTCAGTAGATGTCAGATTCTGAGTCTAAAACAAAATTACGCAATAATTAGACAGTTATTGCGCTATGAGATCACTATCATAAAAATGTTTCCTCCACAGAAGATTGTTTGTGAGAAATGAATATTCACATCCAAATGAATATTTATTTTTGTTTTTTGGTTGGTATTATGAACTCAGGTTCTTGTTGGCCTGGTGCCCCGTCCGGCTCCTGCTGCTGCAGGGGGAACTCTGTGGTTACTGTGAAAGCGGACCAGTTGGCTTTTTATCATCCAAAACCCAAGATGGTTCGAGGGCAGGGGTGGTGGACAAGTGGTCAGTGTGCTTGGTTTCAATGCAGAAGGTTCCTGGTTCAAACCCCACCCCTGCCACATTTCTCCTTGTAATGTCGAGTTGCGTCAGGAAGGGCATCCGGCGTAAAACCTGTGTCAAATCAACATGCAGAACCTTGGATTTGCTGTGGGGAGCTGAAGGAACTTACTTTTTCCCCAAGGCAGTCCTATAATGTGGTGGATGTGGTTTAGCCCAGCACCCGGTCCGGGTCACTCTCAGATCTCACTCCTGTAGTTTCTGCTCCTCCAGACTGGATGGAAATAAAGTGAATTATTTGATTTCAAGTCACACAAGCTGCAGTGGACAAATAAACGTCTCAGTGTCCAAATATTTACGGCTTGAGCGCGACGCTGGCGGACTGCCGCGGGAGTTTATTTGAACCCAGCGGGACAGAGTGATAGTTTAAAAGTGATGGTTGTTTTTTTAAGAGGCCTGATTATGTGTTTATAAGAGCGCAGTAAAGACTCGGAGTGCGTCGGGATCCTGGTTTCAGAGGCTGCGCTCGCTGCGCTGACACACTTTCTGGGAGGAGGGGACGGACATCTAGTGTCTGTAATAAGAGACGTCTCATCTCGTCCAGCTGTTCAGACGTATCAGGACCGTCTCTTTGGAGTGCACGGACTCTGCACGTGTGTGTCACATGTCTCAGTGGGTCAGCAGGAGTCCACGTCTGCCGGCTCAGACAGCGCCACCTGTCTCCAACATGAATAAAATATATATATTTACTTACAAAGGTTTGCATGTTTTACTGATGTAATTTTTTTCCCTGCAGTGGACATTCTGATGATCTGAAGTGTTTTTTTTTTCCTGTCCTCAGCTTGATGATTATCAGACCGACAGAAACGTTGCTGATGGGGACGGTGAAGATGAAGAGGTTTCTGGAGATGAGGATGAAGACGAGAGGTCGTCATGCGGGGAGCTGGAGGAGGAGGAGGAGGAGGTCTCAACGGCGACCAGAGCCAAGCAGCTGGCAGAGCATTTGAAAAGAACAGCCTGGAAAGTTCTGCGGGACCTGGGCAGAATCTTGGCCGTCAGCCTGCTCGCACTGGCTGGTAGGGTTTCTGCAGCAGCTTCAGCTTCTCAGGTTTCCTCAGCGTTCCTCAGCCTCACTGCTGGGCTGCGTTGACATTCCTCCATTTAGTGTGAAATCAAGACACGAGCCGCACCGCGTGTTTCAGAACACCCCCAAGAACCAGGAACTGTAACACTGCTGAGGCCCTGATACAATGCAGGCGTGTTTTCCAGAAGAAACGCAGCGTGCACGTTACAGCAAACGCTAAACTTCGACTGTGTGCACGCTTGATGAGTTCATGCACAGAAAATGAGATCTGAAATCACACCCCGCAGTCTTATTGGAGCTTTATGTGGACAATAACAAACACAGAAATACTTTTACTGAGGACAGAATAAATTCTGTTCATGTGAACGAACGCCTCATCTTGTCCACATGAACTACAAAAACTATTTATCTTAATGCACAAATTAATCACAGTTGGGAACAAATTATATGTTGTGCACACGTAATAAGAATTCCTCATTTGTCTTCTGTGGAGCCTCTCTGAGGGTTTTGACACCTTCACCCTTTAAGTCGTGTCCTTGTGATGCGTGCAGCTTTTTGTCTTTCTCTCAGTGGCTCTGTTAGTGGTCTCATACTCGATTCATGTTGATTGTTCATGTCAGAGTAAATTAGACACAGATAATATTTCAAGGAGAAAAAATCTGAATCTGTATGTGAGAAAACCTGCACATCTGCATCCAGCAGGTTTCAGGTTAAAACCATATAAACACACATACTCAGTGATGTGCAGCGAGGTTGATGGCTGGTGAGGCGCTGACTTCATCACAATCAGATTTAGATACATATAAACCCCACAGAGCAGCAGTTAACGGGCTATGTTTAAAATCTCAGATCAGCATTTTTACACATACAAACTATAGCACACAAAAAGCATATTTAAGTTAAAAAAAAAAAAAAACATTATTATGTTCTTACCTTAACTTATAAATGCAGTCCATGTGCCGCTCCTTCTGAACAAAAGCATCAATGACTTGTTTGTAGAAGTCAAATTTCAAATTTATTAATTTATATAGCGCCAATTCACGATAAAATCGTCTCAAGGCGCTTCACACAAGGAACAATTAAAAAATTTAAAACACAATTAAAAAAAAAAAAGACCATAAAAGAAAGACAACCATAAAAGAATACAAGAATAAAAACACTTTATAATACTAATGATAAAACAGAGAAAACAAATGAGTCTTTAAACAGTATCCGACTGCCGAATGTGTGCCGGGAGATCATTCCACAGAGCTGGGGCACGGTAGGAGAAAGCTCTGTGACCGGCAGACTTTTTATTCACCCTGGGAACACACAGAAGTCCTGCACCCTGAGAACGCAGGGCCCGAGCTGGTACATAGGGGCTTACCAGGTCATCCAGATAGGGAGGTGCAAGTCCATGAACGATTTTATAAACTAATAACAGTACTTTAAAATCTGATCTTGCAGGAACAGGAAGCCAGTGCAGGGACGCCAAAACGGGTTTAATGTGGTCAAACTTTCTGCTTTGTGTCAGAAGTCTGGCAGCAGCGTTTTGAACCAGTTGAAGACCCCTAATCCTGGACTGCAGTAAGCCAGAAAATAGAGCATTACAATAGTCCAATCTAGAAGAGACAAATGCATGAATCAAAGTCTCAGCATCAGCCATAGACAGGATGGGACGAATCTTCGCTATATTTCGCAAATGGAAGAAAGCAGAAGATGTTTTCCTTATCTTCCTTCAGTTTAAAAGTCTCTCTGTCTCAGTGGAGATCATCAGTCCTGTTCCAACTCTGTTTGGAGCCTTTTCTGGCTTTGAATGTGAGCGGTCGACCACTCATTTGATGAGGAAAATTATTCAGGATATCATAATCACAATATCACAATATCAATAACAATATCCCATCTAAGTCCAGACAGTCACAAGTTGAGAAAAGGAGGCAAAAAAAGTAGTTTCTTGCTGGATGTCCACACAGCCAGACTTTACTTGTGTCCCACTGCGTTTGAAAAGAGCGGCTCTTCTGTTGTCTGAAACAAACCTTTCAGCTCCTGTCTTTGGTCGTCCTTTAATTATTACCTCCTGCTTCATTTGAAAGTCCAGTTTTAAAAATTGTTTGTTTGTTTATGTAACCCCCATTCTGAAAGTAAAGTCCAGGCGAGAGTTAAAAATAAATGAACGGCTGCTCTTGTAGTTTGCTGTCACTTATTCTGCAGCTGAGGAGTTGCTGCAAGAAGAATCTCTGGGATCACTAGTGCCCCTAACATGAGGCAGGAGATCTGCGTGCCTCACCTGGTGCCTTTTAGCAGCTGTTTTCTGATTGCTCAGCACACGGAACACGTTACACACACACATACAGCTGTTGACAAAAAACACTGTACATTATGTACATCAGCTAAACTATGGAATTTAAGTTCATACAACCAAAGTGTTTGTCCATTTTAATGGAGACATACAGAGAGACAGTGAGACAGTCTGAGTGCACAGCATGTCAGCAGTTAGCCCAGTGATTGAACAATCCAAGGTGAGGCTCGGCTGGCTGCTGCCTCACCGCACGTCTCTGCTCAGTATTTCAGTACTCATTCATCTTCAACCACTTACTCCAGTTAAGGGTCGCGGGGGGCCTGGAGCCCATCCCCGCAGTCATAGAGCATGAGGTGGGGTTCACCCTGGACAGGACGCCAGTCTGTCACAGAAACACATATGGACAAACAAACACATTCACACCTACGGGCCATTTCCAGTCCACCTAATCTTCGTGTCTGTGGATGTGGGAGGAAGCCAGAGCACCCGGAGGAAACCCACACAAACACGGGGAGAACATGCAAAGGCCACAGGTGAAAATCGAACCCGTGACCTTCTTGCTGTGAGGCAGCAGTGCTAACCACTAAGCCACTGTGCTCTCCCAGTATTTGAACAATAAATGTGAAAATTCAGCGATTTTGAATAAAAAATAATTTTAAACTGGTGAAGTTAAAAGGAAATTAACTTTATAGTACAAATCACTGAATAAATGGAACCATTTAATTTATTTATTTATTTATTTTAATTTTACATTTTTTTTCCATTGTAGCACCTGTTTGACCGGACTTACCCAAGAATGGTGGGTGCTTGAGTTCGTTGTACAAAGGTGGATACCACACAGGTGCACCTAAATAAATTTCTATAACCAAATAAAAACTGTTTACCTATATCAGGGTGTGGCACAAACCGGGTGGACACAAATGCAAACTCTCACAGTGAATGTGGTTAGAATAGGGTTTAATGGAAAAAACAAGCAGGGATTTGGTACACAGGCAGTCCAGCAGTGAAGCAAAGGCACAGACAGGCGTAAGGCTGAGGCTTGGTTGAACAAACGGGCAAAGGTCAAAATACACGGTGTGGTGGCAATCAGAGGCAGAGACAAAAAAACGTGGTCGAAAAAGAGACAGGAGGTGAGGGCTGGAAAGTGAAATACATTCAACAATCTGGCAGTGAGCTGTGAGACTGAGGGCTTAAATAACTGGTGGTGTAATTAGTGAAACAAGACACAGGTGTCAGTGAAAGTTCTGGAAGGGGGCGTGACTAGTGAACCAAGATTATGCATGGTGATAGAGAGTGAAGGCAAGAAAACAGAGTGGAGTGATGAAAGAGACAAAGACACGTGAGCAGGTGCAAGAGAAGTGGATGAATTATGAACTGGACCAGGACAAAGCATGAACACGAGAACTAAAAGCGGACCAGTATATAATAAGTATAAACGAAAGACTACATGAGAACTGAAACCAAAACCTGACATTATAGCATAACTGAAATCACAAATGAAATGAGCAAAATAAACAACTGATAAACTAAAGATCAAAAACACAAACCGGCTGAACAAAACTAGAACGGAACTGAACAATGTGTAAAGTATGAAAAGTAACAAGGAAACAAAGTGACAAAGCAAGATGGAGAATAAACACATCTGGTGACTACAGAATAGTGCAATAAATAAAACGAGAGAACTGAAGGTAAATAATAACAAAAACCTGTGACTAACGCATAATACAAAAAATGTGATAAGCAGAATAAACTAAGACTAAAGTGACTAAGTGTGAACAAACACCAGGATGATGAAATAGAAACAAAACCAAAGATAACATAAGCATGACCATAATGAGACATGAATAAAACCACTGAAGATTCAGAACCTGGAGGTTAAGGAGAACTCACAACTAAAGACAGGAGCCCATCATGGGCTGGAGCATGACAACCTATTTAAAAAAATAATTGACCCAGGGAGTGTTTGACATTTAAGCTACAAATTACCAGCCATGTTTAATTGATAATTAGAAAATTTTACAATTACAATTTGACCAGCGATACCTCTAACAATTGCCTAAACCCAATTTTAACCCCCCGACCTAATTAGTTTGAATCTAGAATTTAGTTCCCCAACAGTTGCAAAGTTTCCCTTTAAAATCTAACCTAAAATAATGTCATACTAAAATGCCAAATTCCTACACCAACCCAAATTCAATAATTCAAAGTATACTTTTTAAAATTTTACGTATGACTGGGCACTACATTCAAATTCTCTTTTTACTTTATAAGTAACCTTTCCCTTGTCCCCCCCCGTCACACAGACAGTAGCCTAAACAGTAAACAATGAACAATTGAACAAGTCAACACCACAAAGAGTGCAGAAACTCTCAAAACAGTTCTTAGCGGTAATGTACGTTAACTGTAGACCCACACAAACACATTCACACAGTACCTCAAAGCTCCGGAGCTCAACGGACCAAAACTTGTTTCCAGCGTTTGGTCTTTCAAAACATTAAGATCGGTGAAATCTGCCAGACGTCCAGATGCTTGAAAACGTTGGGATGTCCTCTTCCACTCAGCATCGGCCCCGTGGTTGACTCCGCCGTCCACTTTTCGCTCCCCTCGAGTCAACCACTGGTTCCACACTTGGTTCTTGCCCCAGAAAGGCCACCGACGCAGAGCCAACCTCTCCCAGCTGTCCGTTCAAGCTTACAGGTTTCGGGAAACCTATCCAGGTCCTCCGCTCCAGTTCTCCATACGTCTACGTGTCATTGTACCGTGGTTTCTATTGTCCTCAAAAGTCACAGTAGCTGCTCCGCTCAGGGTCCAGTGTGAAAAGAAAAAACTAGTTCCTGCTGGCTTCGGATACTTGCCCCCCGTCCAGTTCAAGGGCACAAAATGCCTCAACAGCCAATCACCATACGCTATGCGATGCATCTTATAAAGTGCCCAACAAGATGAACAAATAAAACGGATGTGTAATATATCTAATTGACTAACTGTTGTTGGTAAAATAATATTATTTACTTATTATTTTTTTATATAAACCATCAAGTTTTATATTGGAAATAACTTCTAATGAAATGTATTTAGATCGCTAAGAAAAATACTGATTCTTCATCCTGCAATTCAGAACCAAAATGGAATATTTGTGTCACTCCTAAAAAAATAACAAATGAATGAACTATTAATAACCAAGTGACCAGCTTAAGAGTCACATAAAACTCTTATGTACTGCAAAAGTGTAAACCATCGGGCTACACCATGAGGACAGATGAGGCACAGCCTCGCCTGACTGCACGTCACTACACACGAAACAGTTAAAAATCAACATTTAAATAGAGATAAGTCCAAAAACATCAGAATTGGGCATCAAGACCGACTGTTTGATTCATAAAGCAGGTAGACAACCATTTTATAATATGCATAGATTATTCAGCATCCTGTACACTCCACGCTCAGCATCTGGGGATACCACAGGGGTGGATGCTGAAAAAGCATTTGATCATGTTGAATGGCAGTACCTGTTTGCTGTTTTAGAAAAATTTGGCTTTCAACCATCATTTTTAAAATGGATTAAAATAATATATGACGCACCCACTGCGACTGTACGGACCAAAAACAATATTTCTGAGTACTTCCCCCTTTACAGGTCCTGCAGACAGGGTTGTGGCCTCTCCCCATCTGTTCGATCTGGCCATTGAACCCCTTGCTGTAGCCCTTAGAGCAGGAGAGGGTATCACTGGTATCTCCTTTGGCGGTAAAGTCCATAAGGTGGCGTTATACGCAGATGACTTACTTCTGTATATATCCAACCCAAAAGTGTTGATTCCTAAGCTATTGTTGATGCTAGAAAATTTCAGACACCTCTCAGGCTACAAACTGAACTACTCAAAGAGCCTGCTTTTCCCAATTTGTCACGCAGATGGGGATTATTTCAAATCTCCATTCAAAATAGAACACAACATATTTACATATCTAGGAATTAAAGGTACCCATAACATAGAGAACTTGGAGAAGCACAACTTTAATACATTATTGGAGGAAATAAAACAAGATTTTTGGAAATGGTTAACTATACCACTTTTTGTTGTCAGGCCGTATTAATATAGTCAAAATGACAGTCCTACCTAGATTTCTGTGTGTTTCAGATGATCTCCATATTTCTTCCAATGAAAACATTAAAACAGCTAGATGGATTAATCTCCTCATGTATACGGAACAATTCTAACCCTGGGATGAGAACGTAATACCTGGAGGTTCCTGCTGATGCAGGTGTGCTGGGATTAGCCAGTTTCCTTTGGTATTATTGGACAGCTAACATAGTAAAATTAATTCATTGGATTTACACATATGAGAATAAGCAGGGTCCAGACTGGCTTCATATGGAACTATTATCCAACCCTTTACCAACACTTACGTCATTGTTACCACACAACTGGAGTACACCGTTTACAAACCCGGTTGTCAAAGCCTTACTTCGGATATGGTTACAGTTCAGGAGACATTTTGGTTTAAAGCAGTATAGCAGGTACTTCCCAGTAGCAGATAACCATCTCTTTCCTCCATCTCGGTTTGACAACGCTTTCCAACACTGGCATAGAAATGGATTGATATTCTTCTGTGACTTGTACCCTGATAGTGTGTTTATGTCATTTGGTTTCCCTCATTTCCTCTCCCTCCACCTAAGAATCACTTAGATGTGATTCCAGGACTGGATCCTTACGAGAAGAAACGTGTATCTATGATTTATAATATGATAGGAGACTTGAAACCAGTGTCATGGGACAAAGTTGAAACGGTTTGGGAAAAAGATTTGGGAGTTGAACTCTCGGAAGACACGTGGCAACACAGTTTGAAATGTATTCATACCTTGTCATTGTGTATATGCCATGGTTTAATTCAGTTTAAAGTACTCCATAGCCTGCACTATTCAAGGGACAAATTGTCCAAACTCTTCCCCACTGGAGATCCTGGTTGTCCAAGGTGCAGTTCTGTACCGGCTACAGTAGGACACATGTTCTGGTCATGCACCTCCCTCAACAACTACTGGAGACAGATATTTGATGTATTTTCTAAAATATGTGGCCAGAATATAATACCTGACTATCATACAGCCATCTTTGGCGTACCGCCTCCAGGCCACAAAATCTCTAATCTTCAAACCAAATGCTTTGGCATTTGGCTCTCTACTCACACGCAGACTCGTACTTTTTAATTGGAAATCAAATTCAGCGCCATCATTTCTGCAGTGGCTGAGGGATGTACCATCTTTTCTACCTTTGGAGAAATTAAGATATAAGATATGTAAAGCCCACAGAAACTTCACCCTGACCTGGAGTCCTGTGACTTATACACCAATGTGATTCATGCATTTATCAAAAATAATGTGCTCGCTAATAATAATAATAATAATAATAATAACAAATCAAAGCACTAAGCAAAGTTCCAATAGAACCAAATTGAACTTGTGTTTTTCTTGTGATTTCTCCGTGGACCAGCAGGCCGTGTCCATCCGACAATTTCTTGTGTCTAAACTGTGTCACATTTGAATTTGTTGTCCATTGCAGGTTTATTTGTCCGTGTTGCTTATTTTCAGTATTTAGGGATCCTTATGTTCCGCACCACAAGCTCAGGGCCTCTTGCATTCGTTCACTGTTCACTCCGCTGTGTTGCTGTAGCTCAGCACTCTGTGTCTATCTGATGTCCTCTTTTGTCCAAACTGCGTCAAATAACATCCAGTATGTTATTGTCCATTATGTGTACTTTTGAAATTTTGAAATACTGATTTGTCACACTAGGCAATTAAACAATGTTGAACTGAGATCTTGATAAATTCGATGTCCATCTCTGTGATGAGCCTTGTTCCGTTTTACTTGATCTAACAGCCTCTTGGCCCCGTGTCCACATCGTGTTTTTTTTTTTTTTTTGGTTGTTTTATTTTTCTGAGCACTATTGTCTTTTTTACCCGAGGCCACAATATAGCGATCAGGTACTGCGAAGATTTTCCGTCCGTCCGTCTGTCTAATCTTTTGTGGTTGTTGTGGACAAGGCTCTTTATTTTCTCTGATAGTAAAGCTGCCCATTCTTCTTGGCAAAAAGCCTCCAGTGCCTGTAAATTCCTGGGCCATCTTGCATGAACTGCACATTTGAGATCTCCCAGACTGGCTCAGTGATATTGAGGTCAGGAGATGGCCACTCCAGAATCTTCACTTTATTCTGCTGAAGCCAATGACAGGTCGACCCAGCCTTGTGTTTTCAATCATTGTCATGTTGGAACGTTCAAGTATGTCCTATGTGCAGCTTCTGAGCAGATGAATGCAAGTTTTCCTCCAGTATTTTCTGTTAACATGCTGTGTTCATCCTGCCATCAGTTTTGACCAAGTTTCCTGTGCCTTTGTAGCTCACACATCCCCAGAACATCAGCAATCCCCAAAACATCAGCAATATACCTCCATGCTTCATAGTATCTTTCATCATAGGCCTTGTTGACTCCTCTCCAAATGTAACTTTTATGGTAGTGTCCAAAAAGCTACATTTTGGTCTCATCACACCAAATGACATTGTTCTCTGTGCTGTTTGACGTATTGTAAGCGGGATACTTTATGGCATTTACGTAGCAATGGCTTTCTTCTGGTGAGTCGATCAGCCCATTTTTGTTCAAGTGCCTCCTTATTGTGCATCTTTAATTAATTGATTAGAGTTTGAACACTGCTGATTGGATTCTCAGTCCCTTGGTTATCCTTTTATATCCCTTTCCTGTTTTATACAGTTCAGTTACCTTTTCTTTGACAAGTCTTTTGCTTCCCATATGACTCAGAAACCAGAAAGTCAGTGCAACACTGAATTAAAGATGCAAGGATCTCTCAGGAGCCCAGAAACCTGCTGATTTTATACACACACACACTGATTACAAACAGACAGATCACAGGTGAGGATGGTTACCTTTTGTAGCCATTCAGACCTGTTTGTGTCCACTTGTGTGCATGTTATCAGGCCAGATATTCACCACAGATAGATATTTGGGGATGGAAGAATCCACTGAATTTTGGAGGTGATTCGGATCCGGATTCTGGATCAAGATTTCACTTTATATAGACTTTGAAGGATTATGTCAAAACTACTTAACAGATTCTCAACAAATTTGCACCACAGATAGATATTCAGGGATGGAAGACTGCACTGAATTTTGGAGGTGATCTGGATCCGGATTGGCATAGGTCAGAAATCTCGGCTTGCTCTTGTCCTCTTACGGATTTACCTACACCACCAAAATTTGATGGAGGTTCCAATTTTATGCCTGTTTGTCTTCCAGTTATCGATCAGAAACCAAGTGACAATGACAGATTGTGCACAGCAGAGATAACCAAGGTTCTGTGAAAATAATCTGAAAAAGAATTCGGAAACCAAAAAATTGGAAAAAAAAAAAGGATAATACCACAAAAAACTTTGATTCAAGTGCATGAACTGAATACATCCTCCTGACATTTGATCATATCTAATTTAGCTTAAGAAAAGTCACTTCTAACAGGACTTTGACCTTGGAAATTTTATCCAAAGGAATAGGAAATAGGAAACTAGTGTTGGCGGAGGTTTGCACTCTATGGGCTCTAGTTGCTTTTTAGGAAGCGCTCGGAATGTTGTGACTGCTTTCGATGCAGACACGCCACACACCAGAATTTGCTAACCTCAAGCTGTTTGCGTTCACATGCGTTACTTTCAGTTTCTGTTGATGGTTATTTCAAAATAAAGGTTCTGTATGAGCCAGTATTGTGAAACATGAGAGAAACGAGGTGCTGGGATGAAGTGCTTCTCTGCAGCTCCTCAATGCTTTTCCACCAGAAAGAAAACCTGCTCAGCTTGTCTGTAGCTGTTTGTTAGAATTGTGTTTTGGACCCCCCCCCCCCCCCCCCAAAAAAAAAAAAATCCCATGTGGAGTGCTGTCACTGCAGCCAGCCTGCAGTTTTTGGGTCACACGTCAAAGCTTGAGTTCATGGCGGTAAGACGAGTGGAACCAGTGAGGACGACGGTTAACGTAAACAAGTCGTCTTCTTCTTTGGTGAAGTTTACTGGTGCTTGGTAAACCTAGTGGTGTATTTCTGCCATCAACCGGACCGGGGGAGGAAACAAACAAACAAACACTCAAACAGAAAGACATGGGCCTTTTGTGACCTGCTGACAGGCGTTGTCAAAGTGCGCTATCTGGACAAAGATGAGGACAGAGAAGGAACGACGATAGGGAAGTAGTGACGAAGCACAGATCAACAGTTAACTTGTATGATTTTGTTGAGGTAGATGAATATTCAATAAATATCCTGAATATTTATTGAATAGTACATAAAATGTATTTTTTAAAATAAATTATTTAAAGTTCAGTGAATAAACATTCTGCTTTTTAAACCTTCAGCATTGTCAAATGATATATCATGATAAATATCAGTACAGGGAAAAAAGTGATTATATTTTTTACCTTATCACCCAGCCGGCGTTATTTGAAGAAACATCACAGGCTGTGGTGTGCACATGCGCTACACAGAGTTTCTGTCTGCTGCTAAACTCGCCCCCAGAGAAACGCCACATCCAGATAAAAATGGTAAATGGACTGCATTTATATAGCGCTTTTCTGTCTGCATCAGACGCTCAAAGTGCTTTACAATTATGCCTCACATTCACCCCAATGTCAGGGTGCTGCCACACTACACACCGGGAGCAATAGGGGATTAAAGGCCTTGCCCAAGGGCCCTTGGTGATTTTCCAGTCAGGCGGGGATTTGAACCCATGAGCTTCTGGACTAAAGCCCAAGACCTTAACCACGAGACCATCACCTCCCATGTGACTTTTTATACTCCGCTGTGAGCTGTGTGCAGTTTTTTCCTCTGCACAGGAGATTTTTTGACAGATGTCTTTTACTCCGCCATATCTGATTCTAAAAATACCTTAATGATGTTTGAACCAGTTGATTGTGTCTCAGGAGGCAGGTCTGTTGTGGTTAACGTGATTGTCCTCTTGTAGTTTCAAGGTCCAGCCTGTCTGGACTTTTATGTCTGTGTATGTTGTAAGTGTCCTCTCCCTTTTTGTCCTCTCAGGCATCGCGATGCCGTCGGCCTTCTCAGCTGTTTATTTCCTGCTCTTCATCGGGGTGTGCACGTGGTGGGCGTGCCACCTTCCCATCAGTCACCTGGGTTTCAATGCGCTGTGTGTGATGGTCGGCTTCTTCACTGCTGGTCACCTGGTTTGTCTGTACCTTTACCAGAGTCTCCTGGTCCAGGCCCTGTTCCCGCCCCACAGCCTGTGGGCGAGGTAAGACCAAAACTACCATCATTACTTTACTGAACACAAAATAACTTCCTGAAGTTGTTCATCATTATCTGCTTGGCCGGTTGTCATCCAGGACCACGAAACCCTAACCCTAGCCAGAAAGCAAGCGGGAGAATCTGTCATTACTGACGTTACAGTTTGAGGGTTTTTCTGAGCTGCAGCTGCATTAATTATTCAGTTTCAAGTTTGGTGACACGCGATACATGGCCCAATATCGCCAGTTACTTTTAGCTTTGTTCTTTTTTGTGCTGTAGTGGAGGTTTGGGCCTCATTGACACTGACACAAAGTGGCTGATGGAGCAGATTCAAAAATCTCACCAGAGAAGCTGAGCAGAGGGCGACATTTAGTGACGGTACACTGACTTACTATTGGACTCCAGGTGCACTGACACTAGCTGCATGGACTTGCACGCATGTTGTCGTGACAATCCCAGTCGCTGTGTTCCCAGCTGGACGCCGTGCTTTGTTCCACTGCTTGTCACGCGCTCTGTGCTGGCCTCTGCGTATATAAAATAATTATTTTGTAGCAGATTAATTATTTTCTCTGTAAGTTGTTTGTTGAAAACGGCTCTAATCTCTTCCTGAATCACAGAGCAGCGCTCCAGCAGTGCCGTTCACACGTGCGCTGAATTAGCTGGAGAAAGCATTTGGAGCCGTCTAAAAAGGTAATTATTTGTCATGTTTACATTCTCATGGCTGGTAAAACAGTTGCATGTTCCTTCCTTCTTGTGTGCAGCCGTTAAAGTATGTTTATGACAGATTTAACATCTCCTTATAATCATTCAGACAAGCTGCTCTGATTCGATCTGCTGACTCGACCACTCACTCTGTTCACTTCTTCTTTACTCGACTTGACGAGCTGCACGTCGTGTTGGTGAGCAGATCGCGCCATGTAGCACAACATTTATGTGTGAAGGATTTTTTTTTTTGAACATTTCAAAACTCTCTTTGCGCAATTGCACACGCCGGCGCCCCGCTCACGTTCAGTCTGCACCCGTTAAAGACAAGTTCACTCTCCTGCATGACACAGGTTGTGCAAGTGCGTGAATCAGTGTCAGTGCACCTTTAGTTCAGCTTTTGCCATCAGAGGGCGAGCGCTTTGGTAGCGCACTCCACAGAGCAGTCATGAGACATTACCCTGTATGAACTCAGTGTAACTCTGTGATTGTCTCACTTGCTACTGGCTAATCGTTTGAACACTAATCATCAGAGTTTGAGTGTGAGCGAAGGTCCTGCACAAAATCATGTGAACTTTGATCCCAAAAGGTTTTCAAATTAGTGTAACTTTAAGTTGTGTATTTAACACACTTTCAAGACAACATTTAAACAGACATTAAAAATTATTTAAAAATATTGTGTGTTTTCATATAATTACAAAATATAGTGTGACTGACGTTACAGCTTGTCCACTTGTCCACCTGTGCTCCTGTGTCAGTGCTCTCAGAGTGAATCAGTAAAGATGGTATAAAGGTTACTGGTCAGGGTGCCCACATATAGGAACAGGGCCACATATAGACAGACAAACTCAGTCACTCTCTCACTCAAACCTACAGCCAGTTTAAATTTCCAGTTCACTGTACCTGCATGTCTTTGGAAGTGGAACTATTATCTACCTGAGAGGTGAAATTTGAAGAACTATAGATTTTTGTTTTTCAGTCTGTTTCAACATTTTAAACTTTAGATTGGCTATGCTAACTCTTTGCACCATGTCATACTCATTTGATACAACCTCACTGTCTTTTTTGTGTTACTTTCTTTGTATGTAGACTCTTTGGACTGAAGGACATCATCATACCAGGAAACTGCTCCTCACCCTATGAACTCAACCTGAACTCCAGTCACATTTGGCCCGTGTATGTCAACCCAGGAATAATGCTGCTCCTCTACTTTACCATCGTAATCATTCTCAAGACAGGATATCATCGGACTCAGGTCACTACTAACTACCCAATTCATTCACGTGGTCATTAAACCCACTTTGATCGTGCAAGGCGGGTGGACATGGGTCAACTGAAAAACTACACTTGCTTGTACAATACATGATGTGTGTTATATAATGTAATTGGAATTATCTATGCATGGATGACGATATTTATGTTTCTGAGAGGTTAGTTATGCAACCCCAGAACAGTTGGAATAGTATGGAAGATGAACATGTGGTCAGTGTTATGATGATGTTTAGGGATGGGTATCGAGAACCGGTTCCTTTCAGGTATCATTAAGAAGTGATTCGATCCACCAACATCAATAACCTTTTTACTTAATGATTCCCTTATCGGTCCTTCAGAGTGGCCGTTGTTTTTGGGGGTGTTTGTCAGCAAAATTATAATTTCTCTACATTGATTACAGACCCAGTGCTTCAATCATTGCTTCGTTGATTAATTTTTTTCTTTCGCTTTCGCCCGCTAAAACCCTAAAGAGCATATGTCTGTGAGTATTATTTACCTTTTTTATGTTAAGTCGACCTGTTATGGTCTTCTGAAACAGTTGATAGATGTATTTTATAACTTAAAAACAGGACAGATACTAACACATTAGCATGTCTATGGCATTTTCAATGTTAAAATTAGCATTAAGCAGTTGCACCTGTCAAGCATTTGTTGTCGTAAAAGAGCCAAATGTATTACAAATTGTAATATTTTTAAAATTTATTTTTGTTTCTATATTAATAATAGCAAGCACAACAATAATAGTAATAATAACTAATCTAATGATTATATACAATTTTAGAGAAAGAGACAAAAAGAACCTGAATAAAAACACAACAGAAAATATAAAACCAACAAACAATGAACATACATAAATAAATAAATACATACAGAAATAAGTGTTTCCTGTGAACACCTAGTGACTCTCACACCTCCATTTCATCCCTGTATTATTTAAGTTTAATGACAGTTTGTTTCGGTCAAACCATATTGTCAGTGTGTTAATTTCTTTAGTGATTTCCTCCAGAACTATCTGCCAAACTAGAAAACTGCTGCATCCTAGTAAGAGCAGAATACTACTGGAATTAATTTGAATAAGGAAAGCTGTTTTTTTTTCCTCACTAAATGGATGCTGCACTCACTGCAGTTTATTGTCTGGAATAGTCCCAGATTGCATTTCAGAGCTTCTAGAATTCAAACATTTTCGTGCAGGTGGTGTTTGGGGGTAATTTTGGGTTTCAGCGTTTTTTGTTCTTCACCACTTTCATCCCTGAATGTGTCAATCGTGAGTCACTTTTGTGCGGGTTAAAGTCACTAACTGGAACTCCTGTCTTGTTGGGAGAAAGAAATGAGAATCGTCCACCGTTCTGTTCACACAGCTCCAAACGCAGCACGGCTGTCTGCCGAGTCAAGTTAGAACGATAGAGTCCAGTCGGAATTAATGAATTCAAAGCAAAACATGTTTATTTTTATGTATGTCCAAAGATCAAGGATACGGTGACCAATTTCATATTTATTTACGTTAAGACTCAATGAAATACATAGAAAACCTGTGAAGCCTACTTGTAGTACAAAATTCACAAGAGGTATCGATAAGGGAATCAATAAGGAATCGGATCATTAAGAGAATCGATAATGGCATCGATATTGATAAAATCTTATCAGTACCCATCCCTAATGATGCTTGAACGCATGTCCAATGTATGATCGGTGTTACGATGACATTTAAAGGTATGTCTGACTTGTGATCTGTTATGACGTTTGAACGTGCCTGACATGCGATCTGTGTTATGATGACGTTTGAACACCTGTCTGACGTATGATCAGTGTTTTGATGATGTTTAAACGCCTGTCTGACATAATCTGCTATGATGACATTTGAAGGCGTGTCTGAGATCTGATCTGTGTTATGATGACATTTGAACGCCTGTCTGTCGTGTGATCTGTGTTATGATAAGTTTGAAGGCGTGTCTGAGATCTGATCTGTGTTATGATGACATTTGAACACCTGTCTGACGTGTGATCTGTGTTATGATGACATTTGAACGCTTGTTTGACGTGTGATCTGTGTTATGATGTCATTTGAAGGCGTGTGTTGTGAAAGTGTCGTGACACAGACCCACAACAGGGGGCATTAATGAACGGACAATGGATAAGCCAAAAAGTAACAATTTAATGTTGTGAATCACACAACGATGTACAGACAATAACAATACAGTGACTGTCAATCATACACCAGGTGACGTGTGGGCAGGCTCGACGATAGAAGACGCCTGGCGAGAGAAAAGCCGGATCCACACAGCTTCCACCGCCAACGGAGCTGAAGAACACCGGAGCCGCCAAGCCCTGCGCCCCAGGTGGCCGCTGTCTTCAGCAGTCAGACCCGGTACTGCTGGCAGAGAACAGAGACAGTCCAGATGAGTGTGAGGTCACACACTCAGTAATCCCACAGTCTGTATTCAGTAAGGGAGGGAGAACCTCCACCTCCAATCACACACTCGTGCAGCTCCTGTCTAACAACTTATCTGATTGGAGTGTGAAGCGAAGCCGTCGCTGATCACACCAAACGCCAGTCCCACAGATAAGGCAAACAGGATAACGGCTGCAAAAGAAGTTCAGATTATTACTCAACGTTTTGAGTCAGCAGAGAAAATTACCTGATAGGTAGTTGATTTCTCGGCGAGGAGGTGGAGTCGCAGTCCGGCCTTTATGGAGATGGTGATGAGTTGGCTGAGTGACAGCTGGTGCTGATGAAGAGTGACAGCTGTCACTCCCAGTGGCTCCGGCGCCCTCTCGTGCTTGAAGCCCGCACTCCAAGCAGGGCGCCATCTGGTGGTGGTGGGCCAGCAGTACCTCCTCTTCAGCGGCCCACACAACAGGACCCCCCCCCTCAACGGGCGCCTCCTGACGCCCGACCAGGCTTGTCTGGGTTCCGCCGGTAGAAGTCGGCCAGGAGGGCCGGGTCCAGGATGAAGCTCCTCTTCACCCAGGAGCGTTCTTCGGGTCCATACCCCTCCCAGTCCACCAGATACTGGAACCCCCGGCCCTTTCGACGGACATCCAGGAGCCTGCGCACGGTCCAGGCAGGCTCTCCATCTATGATCCGGGCAGGAGGCGGCGCCGGTCCGGGGGTGCAGAGAGTCGACGTGTGGTAGGGTTTGATCCTTGAGGTATGGAATACTGGATGAATCCGCAGTGAAGCTGAAGCTACCAGCTTCACTGCTGCCGGACTGAGGACTTTGGTTATGGCAAAAGGTCCTATGTACCTGTCCTTGAGCTTCTGGGATTCCACCTGCAGGGGAATGTCCTTTGTGGATAGCCAAACCTCCTGCCCGGGCTGGTATGCAGGGGCCGGGGAACGCCGGCAGTCTGCATGGGCCTTAGCCCTCGTCCGGGCTCTGAGCAGGGCAGAGCGGGTGGTACGCCACACCCGACGGCACTTCCTCAGATGGGCCTGGACCGAGGGCACCCCGACCTCTCCCTCCACCAGTGGAAACAATGGGGGCTGGTACCCCAAACACACCTCAAATGGGGAGAGGCCGGTGGCAGATGAAACTTGGCTATTGTGAGCGTACTCGATCCAGGCCAGATGGTCACTCCAGGCCGTTGGGTGCGTGGAGGTCACGCAGCGGAGGGCCTGCTCCAGTTCCTGGTTGGTCCGCTCTGCCTGCCCGTTCGTCTGGGGGTGGTACCCAGACGAGAGACTGACGGTGGCCCCCAGTTCCCTGCAGAAACTCCTCCAGACCTGGGAGGAGAACTGAGGACCACGATCCGAGACAATGTCTGATGGAATCCCATGCAGACGCACGATGTGGTGGACCAGGAGGTCTGCAGTCTCCTGGGCCGTCGGGAGCTTCGGGAGGGCCACGAAGTGGGCCGCCTTGGAGAACTGGTCCACTATCGTTAAGATGGTGGTGTTGCCCTGGGACGGCGGGAGGCCCGTGACAAAGTCCAGGCCGATATGAGACCAGGGGCGACGAGGCACAGGCAGAGGCTGGAGGAGGCCTTGGGCCTTGCGATGGTCGGCTTTGCCCCTGGCACAGGTGGTGCAGGCCTGGACATACTCCCGGACGTCGGCTTCCATAGACGCCCACCAGAAGCGCTGTCGGACCACTGCCACGGTCCTTCGCACCCCTGGGTGACAGGAGAGCTTGGAACCATGACAGAAGTCAAGGACCGCAGCCCTGGCCTCTGGTGGGACATACAGTTTGTTCTTCAGACCTGTCCCCGGGTCCGGGCTCCGTGTCAGGGCCTCCCGGACGGTCTTCTCCACGTCCCAGGTAAGGGCGGCCACGACAGTGGACTCGGGGATGATGGTTTCAGGGGGGTCTGACAGCTCGGTCTTGACCTCCTCTTCGTGCACCCGGGACAGGCGTCAGATCGTTGGTTCTTTGTCCTGGGGCGGTAGGTGATCCGGAAGTCAAAGCGCCCGAAGAACAGCGAACTGGGGTTCAGACGCTTCGCGGTCCGGATGTACTCCAGGTTCCGATGGTCCGTGAAAACTGTAAATGGTACCGATGATCCCTCCAACAGGTGTCTCCACTCCTCAAGAGCCTCCTTCACCGCAAGAAGTTCCCGATTGCCGACGTCATTGTTCCGTTCAGCTGGGGTCAACCTGCGGGAAAAGTAGGCACAAGGATGGAGAACCTTGTCGGACTCCCCGCTCTGGGACAGCACGGCTCCTATCCCTGAGTCAGAGGCATCCACTTCAACAACAAACTGGCGCTTGGGATCGGGCTGCACCAGAACCGGTGCAGTCGAGAACCGGCGTTTCAACTCCCTAAACGCGGCTTCGCACCGATCCGACCAGGTGAAGGGGACTTTTGTGGAGGTCAGGGCTGTCAGGGGGCTAACTACCTGACTGTAGCCCTTGATGAACCTCCGGTAGAAATTTGCAAAACCGAGGAACTGTTGTAGTTTCCTACAGTTCGTTGGTTGGGGCCAATCTCTCACCGCCGCAACCTTGGCCGGATCAGGGGCGACGGAGTTGGAGGAGATGATGAACCCCAAGAAGGACAAAGAAGTGCGGTGGAACTCACACTTCTCGCCCTTCACAAACAGCCGGTTCTCCAACAACCGCTGTAGGACCTGACGTACATGCTTGACATGGGTCTCAGGATCCGGAGAAAAGATGAATATATCGTCTAGATATACGAAGACAAACCGATGCAGGAAGTCCCGCAAGACGTCATTAACCAATGCTTGGAACGTCGCAGGCGCATTGGTGAGGCCGAACGGCATGACCAGGTACTCAAAGTAACCTAACGGGGTGTTAAATGCCGTCTTCCACTCGTTTCCCTCCCGGATCCGAACCAGGTGATAAGCATTCCTAAGATCCAATTTCGTGAAAATTTGGGCTCCATGCAGGGGCGTGAACACTGAATCCAACAGAGGTAACGGGTATCGGTTGCTAACCGTGATCTCGTTCAGCCCTCTGTAATCAATGCATGGACGGAGTCCGCCGTCCTTCTTGCCCACAAAAAAGAAACCAGCACCCATCGGGGGGGTGGAGTTCCGGATCAACCCGGCAGCTAACGAGTCCCGGATGTAGGTCTCCATCGATTCGCGTTCCGGACGTGAGAGGTTGTACAGCCTGCTGGACGGGTACTCAGCGCCCGGTATCAAATCAATGGCACAATCGTACGGACGGTGCGGGGGCAGCGTGAGTGCCAGATCCTTGCTGAAGACATCAGCAAGGTCGTGGTACTCGGCCGGCACCGCCGTCAGATTGGGGGGGACTGAAACCTCCTCCTTAGCAGTCACACTGGGTGGAACCGAGGATCCTAAACACTCCCGGTGGCAGGTTTCGCTCCACTGAACCACAACCCCAGACAGCCAATCAATCCGGGGATTGTGTTTTAACACCCATGGAAAACCCAAAATCACCCGGGAGGTAGAAGGTGTTACATAAAACACAATCTCCTCCCTGTGATTCCCAGACACCACCAATGTCACCGGCTGTGTCTGGTGTGTGATTAGTGGAAGAAGGGTGCCATCTAGTGCCCGCACCGACAATGGTGACGGTAAGGCCACTAGAGGGAGCCCAACCTCCTTTGCCCATCTGCTATCCAGCAGATTCCCCTCCGACCCCGTGTCCACCAGTGCTGGGGCGTGAAGGGTTAGATCCCCACTCAGGATCGTGACTGGGATTCGTGCAGATCGTCTGGGTTTCCCCACGTGGGTGTTGTGACCCACCCTTAGCCCAGTCTCTAAGGACGAGTGCTGTTGTTTTGACCGTTTGGGGCATTCTCTCTGTGTGTGCTCGGTAGAGCTGCAGAGAAAACACTCTCCACGGATCAGCCTCCGTTGTCTCTGATCTGATGGTTTTTTGGCCCTGCTCGTTTCCATAGCAACGTCAGCAGGGGGAGCTGTTGTCACGTGGAGAGCCCTGGCAGTGGAGCGTGGGGAAGTCGGCTTCCTTTCGGACCCGGGAGGAAGAGGGACGGCTTGTGCCTGGCCACGCCCCTCGTCTCGTTCCCGTCGGTGTTCCGTTAATCGGTTGTCTAACCTTATAACCAGGTCGATAAGCCCATCTAAATCCCGCGGCTCGTCCTTCGCCACCAGGTGCTCCTTAAGGACCAGAGACAGTCCGTTTACAAAGGCGGCGCGGAGCGCAACAGCATTCCAGCCAGCTCGCGCTGCCGCGATGCGGAAGTCGACTGCATACTTCGCTGCGCTCCGACGCCCCTGCCGTATCGACAGCAGCACACTTGAAGCGGTCTCGCCTCTATCAGGGTGGTCGAACACCTGTCGGAACTCCCTCACAAACTCAGTATAAACCGTTAGGAGCCGTGAATTCTGCTCCCAAAGCGCCGTAGCCCAGGCGCGTGCCTCTCCTCGAAGCAAATTGATCACATAAGCCACCCGGCTGGCGTCTGCTGCGTACATGATGGGATGCTGTGAAAAGACGAGCGAGCACTGCATCAAGAAGTCCGCGCACGTCTCCACACAGCCTCCGTACGGCTCCGGAGGACTTATGTATGCTTCAGGGGAAGGTGGGGGGGTTCGTTGAACGACCAGCGGAATGTCTGTTTCTGGCACACGGTCAGCAGGAGGAGGTGCTGCAGCAGTGCCCTGAGCACGCGCTTCCACCTGAGCGGTGAGAGCCTCCATCCTACGATTGAGAACACTGCTCTGCTCGGTAACTAAGTCCAACCGAGCGGTAAAGGCGGTTAAGATGTGTTGCAGCTCACCCAACACGCCTCCTGCTGGCGCCTGTGCACCCCGCTCTTCCATTGACTGTTCAAGCGATGGTTGACGCCCCTCAGGATCCATGACGCTGGCCGAGAAATCCTGTTTTGAAAGTGTCGTGACACGGACCCACAACAGGGGGCGTTAATGAACGGACAATGGATAAGCCAAAAAGTAACAATTTAATGTTGTGAATCACACAACGATGTACAGACAATAACAATACAGTGACTGTCAATCATACACCAGGTGACGTGTGGGCAGGCTCGACGATAGAAGACGCCTGGCGAGAGAAGAGCCAGATCCACACAGCTTCCACCACCAACGGAGCTGAAGAACACCGGAGCCGCCAAGCCCTGCGCCCCAGGTGGCCGCTGTCTTCAGCAGTCAGACCCGGTACTGCTGGCAGAGAACAGAGACAGTCCAGATGAGTGTGAGGTCACACACTCAGTAATCCCACAGTCTGTATTCAGTAAGGGAGGGAGAACCTCCACCTCCAATCACACACTCGTGCAGCTCCTGTCTAACCACTTATCTGATTGGAGTGTGAAGCGAAGCCGTCGCTGATCACACCAAATGCCAATCCCACAGATAAGGCAAACAGGATAACAGCTGCAAAAGAAGTTCAGATTATTACTCAACTCAGCAGAGAAAATTACCTGATAGGTAGTTGATTTCTCGGCGAGGAGGTGGAGTCGCAGTCCGGCCTTTATGGAGATGGTGATGAGTTGGCTGAGTGACAGCTGGTGCTGATGAAGAGTGACAGCTGTCACTCCCAGTGGCTCTGGCGCCCTGCTTGGAGTGCGGGCTTCAAGCACGAGAGGGCTGGCCCACCATCTGGTGGTGGTGGGCCAGCAGTACCTTCTCTTCAGCGGCCCACACAACAGGGTGTCTGAGATCTGATCTTCTTATGGCCTCGGACAGTGGACTCATCTCTGTGCTTGTTCTGTTAGACCTCAGTGCTGCTTTTGATACTGTTGACCATAAAATTTTATTACAGAGATTAGAGCATGCCATAGGTATTAAAGGCACTGCGCTGTGGTGGTTTGAATCGTATTTGTCTAATAGATTACAATTTGTTCATGTAAATGGGGAATCTTCTTCACAGACTAAAGTTAATTATGGAGTTCCACAAGGTTCTGTGCTAGGACCAATTTTATTCACTTTATACATGCTTCCCTTAGGCAGTATTATTAGACGGCATTGCTTAAATTTTCATTGTTACACAGATGATACCCAGCTTTATCTATCCATGAAGCCAGAGGACACACACCAATTAGCTAAACTGCAGGATTGTCTTACAGACATAAAGACATGGATGACCTCTAATTTCCTGCTTTTAAACTCAGATAAAACTGAAGTTATTGTACTTGGCCCCACAAATCTTAGAAACATGGTGTCTAACCAGATCCTTACTCTGGATGGCATTACCCTGACCTCTAGTAATACTGTGAGAAATCTTGGAGTCATTTTTGATCAGGATATGTCATTCAAAGCGCATATTAAACAAATATGTAGGACTGCTTTTTTGCATTTACGCAATATCTCTAAAATCAGAAAGGTCTTGTCTCAGAGTGATGCTGAAAAACTAATTCATGCATTTATTTCCTCTAGGCTGGACTATTGTAATTCATTATTATCAGGTTGTCCTAAAAGTTCCCTAAAAAGCCTTCAGTTAATTCAAAATGCTGCAGCTAGAGTACTGACGGGGACTAGAAGGAGAGAGCATATCTCACCCATATTGGCCTCTCTTCATTGGCTTCCTGTTAATTCTAGAATAGAATTTAAAATTCTTCTTCTTACTTATAAGGTTTTGAATAATCAGGTCCCATCTTATCTTAGGGACCTCGTAGTACCATATCACCCCAATAGAGCGCTTCGCTCTCAGACTGCAGGCTTACTTGTAGTTCCTAGGGTTTGTAAGAGTAGAATGGGAGGCAGAGCCTTCAGCTTTCAGGCTCCTCTCCTGTGGAACCAGCTCCCAATTCAGATCAGGGAGACAGACACCCTCTCTACTTTTAAGATTAGGCTTAAAACTTTCCTTTTTGCTAAAGCTTATAGTTAGGGCTCGATCAGGTGACCCTGAACCATCCCTTAGTTATGCTGCTATAGACGTAGACTGCTGGGGGGTTCCCATGATGCACTGTTTCTTTCTCTTTTTGCTCTGTATGCACCACTCTGCATTTAATCATTAGTGATTGATCTCTGCTCCCCTCCACAGCATGTCATTTTCCTGGTTCTCTCCCTCAGCCCCAACCAGTCCCAGCAGAAGACTGCCCCTCCCTGAGCCTGGTTCTGCTGGAGGTTTCTTCCTGTTAAAAGGGAGTTTTTCCTTCCCACTGTAGCCAAGTGCTTGCTCACAGGGGGTCGTTGGGGTTTTACATAATTATTGTATGGCCTTGCCTTACAATATAAAGCGCCTTGGGGCAACTGTTTGTTGTGATTTGGCGCTATATAAAAAAAATTGATTGATTGATTGATTGATTGATCTGTGTTTTGATGATGTTTTAACGCCTGTCTGATGTGATCGTGTTATGACGTTTGAAGGCGTGTCTGATGTGATCTGTGTTATGACATTTGAACGCCTGTCTGACGTGTGATCTGTGTTATAAGTTTGAAGGTGTGTCTGAGATCTGATCTGTGTTATGATGACGTTTGAACACCTGTCTGACGTGTGATCTGTGTTATGATGACATTTGAAGGCGTGTCTGAGATCTGATCTGTGTTTTGATGATGTTTTAATGTGTCTGACATGATCTGTGTTATGATGACGTTTGAAGGCGTGTCTCATGTGATCTGTGTTATGACATTTGAACGCCTGTCTGACGTGTGATCTGTTATGACATTTGAAGGCGTGTCTGAGATCTGATCTGTGTTTTGATGATGTTTTAACGTGTGTCTGATGTGATCGTGTTATGACATTTGAACGCCTGTCTGACGTGTGATCTGTTATGACATTTGAAGGCGTGTCTGAGATCTGATCTGTGTTTTGATGATGTTTTAACGTGTGTCTGACGTGTGATCTGTTATGACATTTGAAGGCGTGTCTGAGATCTGATCTGTGTTTTGATGATGTTTTAACGTGTGTCTGATGTGATCGTGTTATGACATTTGAAGGCGTGTCTGAGATCTGATCTGTGTTTTGATGATATTTTAACGTGTGTCTGACATGATCGTGTTCTAATGATGTTTGAAGGCGTGTCTGAGATCTGATTTGTGTTTTGATGATATTTTAACGTGTGTCTGACATGATCGTGTTATAATGATGTTTGAAGGCGTGTCTGAGATCTGATCTGTGTTTTGATGTTGATTTAACGTGTGTCTGACATGATCGTGTTATAATGATGTTTGAAGGCGTGTCTGAGATCTTATTTGTGTTTTGATGATGTTTTAACGTGTGTCTGACATGATCGTGTTATAATGACGTTTGAAGGCGTGTCTGAGATCTGATCTGTGTTTTGATGTTGATTTAACGTGTGTCTGACATGATCATGTTATAATGATGTTTGAAGGCGTGTCTGAGATCTTATTTGTGTTTTGATGATGTTTTAACGTGTGTCTGACATGATCGTGTTATAATGACGTTTGAAGGCGTGTCTGAGATCTGATCTGTGTTTTGATGATGTTTTAACGTGTGTCTGACATGATCGTGTTATGATGTTTGAAGGCGTGTCTGAGATCTGATTTGTGTTTTGATGATGTTTTAACGTGTGTCTGACATGATTGTGTTATAATGACGTTTGAATGTGTCTGAGATCTGATCTGTGTTTTGATGATGTTTTAACGCCTGTCTGATGTGATCGTGTTATGTTTGAAGGCGTGTCTGAGATCTGATCTGTGTTTTGATGTTGATTTAACGTGTGTCTGACATGATCATGTTATAATGACGTTTGAAGGTGTGTCTGAGATCTGATCTGTGTTTTGATGATGTTTTAACGTGTGTCTGACATGATCGTGTTATGTTTGAAGGCGTGTCTGAGATCTGATTTGTGTTTTGATGATGTTTTAACGTGTGGCTGACGTGATCGTGTTATGATGTTTGAAGGCGTGTCTGAGATCTGATCTGTGTTTTGATGATGTTTTAACGTGTGGCTGACGTGATCGTGTTATGATGTTTGAAGGCGTGTCTGAGATCTGATCTGTGTTTTGATGATGTTTTAACGTGTGGCTGACGTGATCGTGTTATGATGTTTGAAGGCGTGTCTGAGATCTGATCTGTGTTTTGATGATGTTTTAACGTGTGTCTGATGTGATCGTGTTATGATGTTTGAAGGCGTGTCTGAGATCTGATCTGTGTTTTGATGATGTTTTAACGTGTGTCTGATGTGATCGTGTTATGATGTTTGAAGGCGTGTCTGAGATCTGATCTGTGTTTTGATGATGTTTTAACGTGTGTCTGATGTGATCGTGTTATGATGTTTGAAGGCGTGTCTGAGATCTGATCTGTGTTTTGATGATGTTTTAACGTGTGTCTGATGTGATCGTGTTATGATGTTTGAATGTGTGTCTGAGATCTGATCTGTGTTTTGATGATGTTTTAACGTGTGTCTGATGTGATCGTGTTATAATGTTTGAATGTGTGTCTGAGATCTGATCTGTGTTTTGATGATGTTTTAACGTGTGTCTGATGTGATCGTGTTATGATGTTTGAAGGCGTGTCTGAGATCTGATCTGTGTTTTGATGATGTTTTAACGTGTGGCTGACGTGATCGTGTTATGATGTTTGAAGGCGTGTCTGAGATCTGATCTGTGTTTTGATGATGTTTAACGTGTGTCTGATGTGATCGTGTTATGATGTTTGAAGGCGTGTCTGAGATCTGATCTGTGTTTTGATGATGTTTTAACGTGTGTCTGACGTGATCGTGTTATGATGTTTGAAGGCGTGTCTGAGATCTGATCTGTGTTTTGATGATGTTTTAACGTGTGTCTGATGTGATCGTGTTATGATGTTTGAAGGCGTGTCTGAGATCTGATCTGTGTTTTGATGATGTTTTAACGTGTGTCTGATGTGATCGTGTTATGATGTTTGAAGGCGTGTCTGAGATCTGATCTGTGTTTTGATGTTGATTTAATGTCTGTCTGATGTGATTGTGTTATAATGATGTTTGAAGGCGTGTCTGAGATCTGATCTGTGTTTTGATGATGTTTTAACGTGTGTCTGACATGATCGTGTTATAATGACGTTTGAATGTGTCTGAGATCTGATTTGTGTTTTGATGATGTTTTAACGTGTGTCTGATGTGATCGTGTTATAATGACGTTTGAATGTGTGTCTGAGATCTGATCTGTGTTTTGATGATGTTTTAACGTGTGTCTGATGTGATCGTGTTATAATGACGTTTGAATGTGTGTCTGAGATCTGATCTGTGTTTTGATGATGTTTTAACGTGTGTCTGATGTGATCGTGTTATAATGACGTTTGAATGTGTGTCTGAGATCTGATCTGTGTTTTGATGATGTTTTAACGTGTGTCTGATGTGATCGTGTTATAATGACGTTTGAATGTGTGTCTGAGATCTGATTTGTGTTTTGATGATGTTTTAACGTGTGTCTGATGTGATCGTGTTATAATGACGTTTGAATGTGTGTCTGAGATCTGATCTGTGTTTTGATGATGTTTTAACGTGTGTCTGATGTGATCGTGTTATAATGACGTTTGAATGTGTGTCTGAGATCTGATCTGTGTTTTGATGATGTTTTAACGTGTGTCTGATGTGATCGTGTTATAATGACGTTTGAATGTGTGTCTGAGATCTGATTTGTGTTTTGATGATGTTTTAACGTGTGTCTGATGTGATCGTGTTATAATGACGTTTGAATGTGTGTCTGAGATCTGATCTGTGTTTTGATGATGTTTTAACGTGTGTCTGATGTGATCGTGTTATAATGACGTTTGAATGTGTGTCTGAGATCTGATCTGTGTTTTGATGATGTTTTAACGTGTGTCTGATGTGATCGTGTTATAATGACGTTTGAATGTGTGTCTGAGATCTGATCTGTGTTTTGATGATGTTTTAACGTGTGTCTGATGTGATCGTGTTATAATGACGTTTGAATGTGTGTCTGAGATCTGATCTGTGTTTTGATGATGTTTTAACGTGTGTCTGATGTGATCGTGTTATAATGACGTTTGAATGTGTGTCTGAGATCTGATCTGTGTTTGATGATGTTTTAACGTGTGTCTGATGTGATCGTGTTATAATGATGTTTGAAGGCGTGTCTGAGATCTGATTTGTGTTTGATGATGTTTTAACGTGTGTCTGATGTGATCGTGTTATAATGACGTTTGAATGTGTGTCTGAGATCTGATTTGTGTTTTGATGATGTTTTAACGTGTGTCTGATGTGATCGTGTTATAATGACGTTTGAATGTGTGTCTGAGATCTGATTTGTGTTTTGATGATGTTTTAACGTGTGTCTGATGTGATCGTGTTATAATGACGTTTGAATGTGTGTCTGAGATCTGATTTGTGTTTTGATGATGTTTTAACGTGTGTCTGATGTGATTCTGTTATAATGATGTTTGAAGGCGTGTCTGAGATCTGATTTGTGTTTTGATGATGTTTTAACGTGTGTCTGATGTGATCGTGTTATAATGACGTTTGAATGTGTCTGAGATCTGATTTGTGTTTTGATGATGTTTTAACGTGTGTCTGATGTGATCGTGTTATAATGATGTTTGAATGTGTGTCTGAGATCTGATTTGTGTTTTGATGATGTTTTAACGTGTGTCTGATGTGATTCTGTTATAATGATGTTTGAAGGCGTGTCTGAGATCTGATTTGTGTTTTGATGATGTTTTAACGTGTGTCTGATGTGATCGTGTTATAATGACGTTTGAATGTGTGTCTGAGATCTGATTTGTGTTTTGATGATGTTTTAACGTGTGTCTGATGTGATCGTGTTATAATGACGTTTGAATGTGTGTCTGAGATCTGATCTGTGTTTTGATGTTGATTTAACGTGTGTCTGATGTGATCGTGTTATAATGATGTTTGAAGGCGTGTCTGAGATCTGATTTGTGTTTTGATGATGTTTTAACGTGTGTCTGATGTGATCGTGTTATAATGTTTGAATGTGTGTCTGAGATCTGATCTGTGTTTTGATGATGTTTTAACGTGTGTCTGATGTGATCGTGTTATAATGTTTGAATGTGTGTCTGAGATCTGATCTGTGTTTTGATGATGTTTTAACGTGTGTCTGATGTGATCGTGTTATGATGTTTGAAGGCGTGTCTGAGATCTGATCTGTGTTTTGATGATGTTTTAACGTGTGTCTGATGTGATCGTGTTATGATGTTTGAAGGCGTGTCTGAGATCTGATCTGTGTTTTGATGATGTTTTAACGTGTGTCTGATGTGATCGTGTTATAATGATGTTTGAAGGCGTGTCTGAGATCTGATCTGTGTTTTGATGATTTAACGTGTGTCTGATGTGATTCTGTTATAATGATGTTTGAAGGCGTGTCTGAGATCTGATTTGTGTTTTGATGATGTTTTAACGTGTGTCTGATGTGATCGTGTTATAATGACGTTTGAATGTGTGTCTGAGATCTGATTTGTGTTTTGATGATGTTTTAACGTGTGTCTGATGTGATCGTGTTATAATGACGTTTGAATGTGTGTCTGAGATCTGATTTGTGTTTTGATGATGTTTTAACGTGTGTCTGATGTGATTCTGTTATAATGATGTTTGAAGGCGTGTCTGAGATCTGATTTGTGTTTTGATGATGTTTTAACGTGTGTCTGATGTGATCGTGTTATAATGACGTTTGAAGGCGTGTCTGAGATCTGATTTGTGTTTTGATGATGTTTTAACGTGTCTGATGTGATCGTGTTATAATGACGTTTGAATGTGTGTCTGAGATCTGATTTGTGTTTTGATGATGTTTTAACGTGTGTCTGATGTGATTCTGTTATAATGATGTTTGAAGGCGTGTCTGAGATCTGATTTGTGTTTTGATGATGTTTTAACGTGTGTCTGATGTGATCGTGTTATAATGACGTTTGAATGTGTGTCTGAGATCTGATTTGTGTTTTGATGATGTTTTAACGTGTGTCTGATGTGATCGTGTTATAATGACGTTTGAATGCGTGTCTGAGATCTGATTTGTGTTTTGATGATGTTTTAACGTGTGTCTGATGTGATCGTGTTATAATGACGTTTGAATGCGTGTCTGAGATCTGATTTGTGTTTTGATGATGTTTTAACGTGTGTCTGATGTGATCGTGTTATAATGACGTTTGAATGTGTGTCTGAGATCTGATCTGTGTTTTGATGATGTTTTAACGTGTGTCTGATGTGATCGTGTTATGATGTTTGAAGGCGTGTCTGAGATCTGATCTGTGTTTTGATGATGTTTTAACGTGTGTCTGATGTGATCGTGTTATGATGTTTGAAGGCGTGTCTGAGATCTGATCTGTGTTTTGATGTTGATTTAACGTGTGTCTGATGTGATCGTGTTATGATGTTTGAAGGCGTGTCTGAGATCTGATCTGTGTTTTGATGTTGATTTAACGTGTGTCTGATGTGATCGTGTTATAATGTTTGAAGGCGTGTCTGAGATCTGATCTGTGTTTTGATGATGTTTTAACGTGTGTCTGATGTGATCGTGTTATGATGTTTGAAGGCGTGTCTGAGATCTGATCTGTGTTTTGATGATGTTTTAACGTGTGTCTGATGTGATCGTGTTATAATGACGTTTGAATGTGTGTCTGAGATCTGATCTGTGTTTTGATGATGTTTTAACGTGTGTCTGATGTGATCGTGTTATGATGTTTGAAGGCGTGTCTGAGATCTGATCTGTGTTTTGATGATGTTTTAACGTGTGTCTGATGTGATCGTGTTATAATGTTTGAAGGCGTGTCTGAGATCTGATCTGTGTTTTGATGATGTTTTAACGTGTGTCTGATGTGATCGTGTTATGATGTTTGAAGGCGTGTCTGAGATCTGATCTGTGTTTTGATGATGTTTTAACGTGTGTCTGATGTGATCGTGTTATGATGTTTGAAGGCGTGTCTGAGATCTGATCTGTGTTTTGATGATGTTTTAACGTGTGTCTGATGTGATCGTGTTAATGATGTTTGAATGCGTGTCTGAGATCTGATCTGTGTTTTGATGATGTTTTAACGTGTGTCTGATGTGATCGTGTTATGATGTTTGAATGTGTGTCTGAGATCTGATCTGTGTTTTGATGATGTTTTAACGTGTGTCTGATGTGATCGTGTTATAATGTTTGAAGGCGTGTCTGAGATCTGATCTGTGTTTTGATGATGTTTTAACGTGTGTCTGATGTGATCGTGTTATAATGTTTGAATGTGTGTCTGAGATCTGATCTGTGTTTTGATGATGTTTTAACGTGTGTCTGATGTGATCGTGTTATGATGTTTGAAGGCGTGTCTGAGATCTGATCTGTGTTTTGATGTTGATTTAACGTGTGTCTGATGTGATCGTGTTATGATGTTTGAAGGCGTGTCTGAGATCTGATCTGTGTTTTGATGTTGATTTAACGTGTGTCTGATGTGATCGTGTTATAATGTTTGAAGGCGTGTCTGAGATCTGATCTGTGTTTTGATGATGTTTTAACGTGTGTCTGATGTGATCGTGTTATGATGTTTGAAGGCGTGTCTGAGATCTGATCTGTGTTTTGATGATGTTTTAACGTGTGTCTGATGTGATCGTGTTATAATGACGTTTGAATGTGTGTCTGAGATCTGATCTGTGTTTTGATGATGTTTTAACGTGTGTCTGATGTGATCGTGTTATGATGTTTGAAGGCTGTGTCTGAGATCTGATCTGTGTTTTGATGATGTTTTAACGTGTGTCTGATGTGATCGTGTTATAATGTTTGAAGGCGTGTCTGAGATCTGATCTGTGTTTTGATGATGTTTTAACGTGTGTCTGATGTGATCGTGTTATGATGTTTGAAGGCGTGTCTGAGATCTGATCTGTGTTTTGATGATGTTTTAACGTGTGTCTGATGTGATCGTGTTATGATGTTTGAAGGCGTGTCTGAGATCTGATCTGTGTTTTGATGATGTTTTAACGTGTGTCTGATGTGATCGTGTTATAATGACGTTTGAATGTGTGTCTGAGATCTGATCTGTGTTTTGATGATGTTTTAACGTGTGTCTGATGTGATCGTGTTATGATGTTTGAATGTGTGTCTGAGATCTGATCTGTGTTTTGATGATGTTTTAACGTGTGTCTGATGTGATCGTGTTATAATGTTTGAAGGCGTGTCTGAGATCTGATCTGTGTTTTGATGATGTTTTAACGTGTGTCTGATGTGATCGTGTTATAATGTTTGAATGCGTGTCTGAGATCTGATTTGTGTTTTGATGATGTTTTAACGTGTGTCTGATGTGATCGTGTTATAATGACGTTTGAATGTGTGTCTGAGATCTGATCTGTGTTTTGATGATGTTTTAACGTGTGTCTGATGTGATCGTGTTATAATGTTTGAAGGCGTGTCTGAGATCTGATCTGTGTTTTGATGATGTTTTAACGTGTGTCTGATGTGATCGTGTTATGATGTTTGAATGTGTGTCTGAGATCTGATCTGTGTTTTGATGATGTTTTAACGTGTGTCTGATGTGATCGTGTTATAATGTTTGAATGTGTGTCTGAGATCTGATTTGTGTTTTGATGATGTTTTAACGTGTGTCTGATGTGATCGTGTTATAATGACGTTTGAATGTGTGTCTGAGATCTGATCTGTGTTTTGATGATGTTTTAACGTGTGTCTGATGTGATCGTGTTATGATGTTTGAAGGCGTGTCTGAGATCTGATCTGTGTTTTGATGATGTTTTAACGTGTGTCTGATGTGATCGTGTTATGATGTTTGAATGTGTGTCTGAGATCTGATCTGTGTTTTGATGATGTTTTAACGTGTGTCTGATGTGATCGTGTTATGATGTTTGAATGTGTGTCTGAGATCTGATCTGTGTTTTGATGATGTTTTAACGTGTGTCTGATGTGATCGTGTTATGATGTTTGAATGTGTGTCTGAGATCTGATCTGTGTTTTGATGATGTTTTAACGTGTGTCTGATGTGATCGTGTTATGATGTTTGAATGTGTGTCTGAGATCTGATCTGTGTTTTGATGATGTTTTAACGTGTGTCTGATGTGATCGTGTTATGATGTTTGAAGGCGTGTCTGAGATCTGATCTGTGTTTTGATGATGTTTTAACGTGTGTCTGATGTGATCGTGTTATAATGTTTGAAGGCGTGTCTGAGATCTGATCTGTGTTTTGATGATGTTTTAACGTGTGTCTGATGTGATCGTGTTATGATGTTTGAATGTGTGTCTGAGATCTGATCTGTGTTTTGATGATGTTTTAACGTGTGTCTGATGTGATCGTGTTATAATGTTTGAATGTGTGTCTGAGATCTGATTTGTGTTTTGATGATGTTTTAACGTGTGTCTGATGTGATCGTGTTATAATGACGTTTGAATGTGTGTCTGAGATCTGATCTGTGTTTTGATGATGTTTTAACGTGTGTCTGATGTGATCGTGTTATGATGTTTGAAGGCGTGTCTGAGATCTGATCTGTGTTTTGATGATGTTTTAACGTGTGTCTGATGTGATCGTGTTATAATGTTTGAAGGCGTGTCTGAGATCTGATCTGTGTTTTGATGATGTTTTAACGTGTGTCTGATGTGATCGTGTTATGATGTTTGAATGTGTGTCTGAGATCTGATCTGTGTTTTGATGATGTTTTAACGTGTGTCTGATGTGATCGTGTTATGATGTTTGAATGTGTGTCTGAGATCTGATCTGTGTTTTGATGATGTTTTAACGTGTGTCTGATGTGATCGTGTTATAATGTTTGAAGGCGTGTCTGAGATCTGATCTGTGTTTTGATGATGTTTTAACGTGTGTCTGATGTGATCGTGTTATGATGTTTGAAGGCGTGTCTGAGATCTGATCTGTGTTTTGATGATGTTTTAACGTGTGTCTGATGTGATCGTGTTATGATGTTTGAAGGCGTGTCTGAGATCTGATCTGTGTTTTGATGATGTTTTAATGTGTGTCTGATGTGATCGTGTTATAATGACGTTTGAGCTGCAGTAATAACATTGCCTGAGTGTTGTCATTTCCAAATTGTTTTGTTTTTGGACTTGTGAGATTCATGACTTTTGTTTGATATGTTGTGTTTAACAGGAGAAGCAGGAGGACAGAGATGGCCCACAGAAGGAAATGTTTGAATTGAGGTCCTGGTCCCCGCGCAAAGACACCTGTGATGATGACACACAGGTAAATAAACACTAAATCAATTTTGGTCGATCTTTGTGTGTGTATGTTGTGACATCATTATTTTATAAATAAAAATCCATCAGGTCATGATGTCTCAGATTTGCAACTTCAGACAAACACAGTTCGATGTTAAACACGTCAGAACGGCTGTAAAAGTCACAAATGTGGCACAAAGCTCAAACATGATGACTTATGAAGCTCTGGGACTTTTAAAAATATGTTTAACCTTTTTTAAGAAGCTCAGTGTCTCTGAAATTAAAAGTGATTCACACCAAACTGTTTCATACACGCCGAGCGGAAGGTTGACGTTTGTATGAAGCATGAAGAAGGACAACTGTCGGGACAGAGAATTGTCCAAAAGGTCAAATTTAAGGAAACAGAACATCCACTGTCATATCCCACTAACTGATGAACAGATTTTCAGGAATGTTGTTGGAAATGATTTTCCACGTTTACTGCTGAAACATTTGATGGTTGAAGTCTTACAGGCAGCAGCAGCTAGGGGGCGATGCTGGAACATCGTTGTTTTTTAATGCTGTTTGTGTGTCTCACTATGGTGTGTGTGTGTGTGTGTGTGTGTGTGTGTGGCAGGTCACCCTCCTGTCTGTGGGAACAGAAAGCAGCCAAGCAGCAGCTGGAGAGAGTCCACCTGGACCACCTGATCCACCTGATCTCGGTACCACAGTCTACACCGACTTCAGAGAAATGATGTAGAAAGAGAATTCATAGAAAGAACTGAGTTCAGGATGAAAGATGACATTTTAAAATCAGCACCTTTGAGTATTTGCTGAGGTTACGTTTCCTCTGTTTAGCTGTTTTCAGGACTCTGATCCAGCTCTTGTTTGCTCTTCTTGACGGTATCTTTGAGATGACAGATTGAGGAAACGCTCTCATTATGTGGTTTCACGTTTAAAATCCAGCAGCTTCTGTCCACGTGAAACAGGGGGAAAGCTTTGAGTTGCTGCTTAAGGTTTGGGATTTGAGAGACTGACAAAGGTTTGAAAGCAGAGGACGGTTCTCCTCACCGCACCGTTTAAACATGAAGAAAATCCAGACCAGTAGAGTCCAGTGGGAACTGAGAGCAGTGTTTGGATTAATCTGAGGATTAGGATTAGGTTGATGGTTACTCTCATTCATTGTCCCTGTTGTAACTTCAGTTTATGTCTTCTAGCAGGGGTACTCATCTACATCCGGGTGAAGAGTAGTTACCAGGTTGAAGGCTTTCTTTGGTAAAAATAAATAAAAAATGAAGCACACCATTTGAATTGAAATACATACAAAGGCACAGAACCAGACACGTAAGGTGATTTAAAATGGGATTTGTAAACAGGGATTTTACTGGCAATCAAGTGGGTAAGGCTCCTCCTGTAGGCAGTTAAGGCTCCTCCTGTAGGCAGTTAAGGCTCCTCCTGTAGGCAGTAGTGAATATTAATAATAAAGCCTCACACACGGGCACCAGTAAAAATTGTAGTGAATATTAATGCCTCCCCAGGGGTGCACCAATAAAATGTAACGAATATGGGTCAAACCTCACACGGAGGCACCAATAAAACTGTAACGAATATTAATAAATTTATTGGAATACATTTATTAATAATTTGCTGAATCGCGCTCACATGGAGCACCGATAAAATGCAGAAAGTAATGATTATTGGTGATTTGAGTGGAGACACTTTACATATATTCAGGCCTCATTACGGGGACCAATTATATGTAGCATTTAGTTGTAGTGAATAAGTAATTAAACTCCCAAATTGAATTAGACTGGATTAGGCCCCAAAATAATGGGTCACCAAAATAATTGATTTAGGGTTTAATACTTATTATTTAAGCATTAATGGGGCACCACTTATTATTTTTTTATATGACATAAGTACCATAATTTAAACATTAATTTATCAGTCTCAAATTAATTAATTAGTCTCGATTTGGTTTAATCAATCACTGATCTGAAAATCATGAATTCTTCAATACGGTTGACAGTGATGAAAAATATGTTCATTCAGGGAAACAATTTTCTTACTCACTCATGAGATGTTGGAAGAAAGAGGTGAAGCTTAAAACTTTATGTAAATTAATCTGATTGAAATTTAGTGATGAATTGTGAAGCCAATTATGAAGAAAATTATTACAAGAATGTCTTTAAAGAAAAAGGAGATGAGGAGCCACCTGTACCCACTGACAACAAACCTCCTTCATGGAACCTGGACTGGGTCGATTAGCTGCTGTTGGAGGGCTGGTTCCGTCCGTTGTCGATATCGGGCAGCGTGAGCTCACCTGGGTCGGAGGGGTTCACTCAGAGGTGTCCCCGGTGTGATCCCAGGGCTGGTGTCGGCTGGTTTCACCGTCTGCTGCAGTCAGGTGTGGAATCAGCGAAGTTGTCAGCTTGCAGTGACCCAGAGGTGGAAAGTGTTTGTTGAAAATGGTTCTTAGTAGCTTTCAAAATGGTTGGAAACAAATTAAAGTCTTTGTGACTTTAGAAAAAATTAAACTTTAATAAGAGCGTTGAAAATTGAATGAAAAAGGAAAAGTCACTTTTTCTGTAAATTCGCTCTTAATTTGAAAAGCTCAGCTCGGAAGTTCTCTTATAAATTCAAAAGCTTGACGCACCTTAAAAGCGTCAGGTTAAACTTTGAGTTTGTCCCAAAGGTAAAGAATGAATGAATGAATGAATGCCACGTGGTAGCTTAGCTTAGCAATGGCTCTTGGCCCAAAATAGAATTAAGCGTTAAGCAAAAGAGAGAGGAAAAGAGAGCAGGAGCAGAGGGAAAACAGAGGCAGAGCGAGGGGCAGAGAAGACTCTGTTCTAACGTTTAAAGGGGGACTTACGTCACCAAACTCTGCCCATTGAGGGTGTGTTTAATCTCAGACACTTCATGTCTTAGAGCAGGCAGAAATGATTCAACTATTTAGACACATTAATTAATTTGAAATGCTTTTTGTTCTAAGGCACCCAAATGAACACATTATTACGAGACATTTAAACACATCTTTGGATAAACAGAGTACTTCAACATCAGCCTTTTAGATACTGCAGAAAGGTCACACACACACACACATCAGTTAACATGAGCACATCAATAAATGGAATGACTACATGCAAAGCATTTCGTTTGAATAATAAATGCAGCAACATTATAAGTCTTTAGATATAAATGAGAGACATACTGATGTAAATTCTTATTTCAAACCAAAGGTCTTCTCTTTGCTTTACTCAAGATAAAAGTGAAGAATCAACGATTTATGGCCACGTGTTATCATGGAGGAAGGGGTCCCCCCCTGGATGAGGAGAGGTCCTGTCTTATCTTGACCATAAAAGTTTTGGGTTCTCCTGTGCTGGAGAAGCTCAGATTCTGACGTTAAGCCATTATCATGTCATGTAGTTCACGAATTACAACCTTGTTTTTCTCTGGAAGGCAGTGTTAGACCATGGGGTGATGTCTCCAAAACTTATCTGAAGATCTACAGATGACTTAGGAATTTCTCCACTGAGGTGGAAATGCAGTCTCTGCATCCAGTGGGTTTTTGTGGTTGAGAGAGGATTAATATATTTTATTTAATCAGGTCTAATCAAGGCCATCGCGCTACAAGGTGGTTATGGCTCCTCCTGTAGGCAGTTAAGGGGGCTTACTGTAGGTGGTTAAGGCTCCTCCTGTAGGCGGTTATGGCCCCTCCTGTAGGCGGTTATGGCCCCTCCTGTAGGCGGTTATGGCCCCTCCTGTAGGCGGTTATGGCCCCTCCTGTAGGCGGTTAAGGCTCCCTCTGTAGGCGGTTAAGGGGGCTTACTGTAGGCGGTTAAGGCTCCTCCTGTAGGCGGTTATGGTCCCTCCTGTAGGCGGTTATGGTCCCTCCTGTAGGCAGTTAAGGCTCCTCCTGTAGGCGGTTATGGCCCCTCCTGTAGGCGGTTATGGCCCCCTCCTGTAGGCGGTTAAGGCCCCTCCTGTAGGCGGTTAAGGCCCCTCCTGTAGGCGGTTAAGGCCCCTCCTGTAGGCGGTTAAGGCTCCTCCTGTAGGCGGTTAAGGCTCCTCCTGTAGGCGGTTATGGCCCCTCCTGTAGGCGGTTATGGCCCCTCCTGTAGGCGGTTATGGCCCCTCCTGTAGGCGGTTTTGGCCCCTCCTGTAGGCGGTTAAGGCTCCCCCTGTAGGCAGTTAAGGGGGCTTACTGTAGGCGGTTAAGGCTCCTCCTGTAGGCGGTTATGGTCCCTCCTGTAGGCGGTTATGGTCCCTCCTGTAGGCAGTTAAGGCTCCTCCTGTAGGCGGTTATGGCCCCTCCTGTAGGCGGTTATGGCCCCCTCCTGTAGGCGGTTAAGGCCCCTCCTGTAGGCGGTTAAGGCCCCTCCTGTAGGCGGTTAAGGCTCCTCCTGTAGGCGGTTATGTCCCCTCCTGTAGGCGGTTAAGGCTCCTCCTGTAGGCGGTTAAGGCTCCTCCTGTAGGCGGTTAAGGTTTCTCCTGTAGGCGGTTATGGCCCCTCCTGTAGGCGGTTATGGCCCCTCCTGTAGGCGGTTAAGGCTCCCCCTGTAGGCGGTTAAGGGGGCTTACTGTAGGCGGTTAAGGCTCCTCCTGTAGGCGGTTATGGTCCCTCCTGTAGGCGGTTATGGTCCCTCCTGTAGGCAGTTAAGGCTCCTCCTGTAGGCGGTTATGGCCCCTCCTGTAGGCGGTTATGGCCCCCTCCTGTAGGCGGTTAAGGCCCCTCCTGTAGGCGGTTAAGGCCCCTCCTGTAGGCGGTTAAGGCTCCTCCTGTAGGCGGTTATGTCCCCTCCTGTAGGCGGTTAAGGTTTCTCCTGTAGGCGGTTAAGGTTTCTCCTGTAGGCGGTTAAGGCTCCTCCTGTAGGCGGTTAAGGCTCCTCCTGTAGGCGGTTAAGGTTTCTCCTGTAGGCGGTTATGGCCCCTCCTGTAGGCGGTTAAGGCTTCTCCTGTAGGCGGTTATGGCCCCTCCTGTAGGCGGTTAAGGTTTCTCCTGTAGGCGGTTAAGGCTCCTCCTGTAGGGAGTTATGGCTCCTCCTGCATGCGGTTAAGGCTTCTCCTGTAGGCGATTGAGGCTTATTTTTAAAAAGACAAATAAGGTGGACAGAGTGAGCAGTGACGCAGGTGAAATGCTACCTGTTGTAAATGCACACGCTCTCGTCTGGTCCATGCCGTGTGTTTCATGTGTTGTACCATTTGGCACTATGCACATGAGCAGAGAAACAGGAAGTGGAAGATGATATTCAGGCAGCTTAAATTTCATTGCAATTGTTCCAGTTTGGTCTGCTGCCCTTTAGTCATCCGCTGTGACAGGATTGGTGGCTGTATCACTACTACAGGCTGTAACTCTGTATGTCAAACTGTGTCTTCTACAGATTTTCCTGGTATTGTAGCTCCTCATTTTGATGACCAGGTGGACTTGGTTGTGTGTGTTTCGGTTGAAAGCTGTGCAGTGTGTCAGGTCTGCTGCAGCAGACTGTGTTTCCAAATGACAGTCACTCACTCATCTCCATGTTTTAGAGTTTTGAACAAGGCCGGTGCCATCACCAGTGCAGGGATGATGTTCCTCTGCTCTTGATTTGGAGGTGCTGATTTTCATCCCGGACGCTTCACACTCAGCTGCAAACCGCCCCAGTGCACGCTGAAGGTCCTCATTTGACGAAGCCAGCAGAACCACATCGTCCGCAAACAGCAGAGATGAGATTCTGTGGTTCCCAAACCAGACCCCTCTACACCCAGGCTGTGCCTAGAAATTCTGTCCATAAAGATAATGAACAGAACTGGTGACAAAGGGCAGCCCTAGCGGAGGCCAACGTGCACTGGAAACAGGTTTGACTTACTACTGGCAATGCGAACCAAGCTCCTGCTGTGGTTGTATAGGGACCGGATAGCCCTTAGCAAAGGACCCCGGGCCCCATACTCCCGGAGCACCCCCCACAGGGTGCCCCGAGGGACACAGTCGAACGCCTTCTCCAGATCCACAAAGCACATCTGGACTGGTTGGGTGAACTCCCATGAACCCTTGAGCACCCGATGGAGCGTGTAGAGCTGGTCCATTGTGCCGTGACCAGGACAAAAACCACACTGCTCCTCCTGAATGCGAGGTTTGACTATTGTTCGAATTCTCCTCTCCAGTACTCTGGAATAGACCTTACCGGGGAGGCTGAGGAGTGTGATCCCCCTATAGTTGGAACACACCCTCTGGTCCCCCTACTTAAACAGAGGGACCACCACCCTGGTCTGCCAGTCCAGAGGCACTGTCCCCAACCGCCACGCGATGTTGCAGAGGCCTGTCAACCAAGACAGTCCCACAACATCCAGAGACTTAAGGTACTCAGGATGGATTTCATCCACCCCAGGAGCCTTGCCACCGAGGAGCTTTCTAACCCCCTCAGTGACTTCGGCCTGGGTGATGGATGAGTCTGCCTCTGAGTCCCCAGTCTCTGCTTCCTCTTCGGAAGACGTGACGATGGGATTGAGGAGATCCTCGAAGTATTCCTTCCACCGCCCGACAACATCCCCAGTCAGGGTCAGCAGCTCCCCACCCGCACCGTAGACAGTGCTGGTGGAGAGCTGCTTCTGCCTCCTGAGGCGTCGGACGGTTTGCCAGAATTTCTTCGAGGCCGACCGATAGTCCTCCTCCATGGCCTCCCTGAACTCCTTTCAGACCCGAGTTTTTGCCTCTGTGACCGCACAGGCTGCAGCTTGGCCTGCCAGTACCTGTCAGCTGCCTCCGGGGTCCCAGTTACCGACAAAGGCAAGTAGGACTCCTTCTTCAGTTTGACGGCATCCCTTACTTCCGGCATCCACCACCGGGTTTGGGGATTGCCGCCGCGACAGGTACCAGAGACCTTGTGACCACAGCTACGATCGGCCGCATCGACAGTGGAGGTGGAGAACATGGTCCACTCAGACTCCATGTCTCCAACCTCCCCCTGGATCTGGGAGAAGCTCTCCTGGAGGTGGGAGTTGAAGACCTTGCTGACACAGGGTTCTGCCAGTCGTTCCCAGCAGACCCTCACGATACATTTGGGCCTGCCAGGTCTGACCGGCTTCCTCCCCTCCCAGCGGATCCAACTCACCACCAGTCAGAGCACTATCTAGTACCCCTTCCAGGGACTCCAAGAAGGTCAGGTACTCTGCACTGCCGCTCGGGCCGTAGGCCGAGACAACAGTGACAGACCTGTCCCCGACCCGAAGGCGTAGGGACACGACCCTCTTGTTCACCGGAGTGAACTCCAACACATGGCGACTGAGCTGGGGAGCAATAAGCAATGCTACCCCAGCTCTCCGCCTCTCCCCGTGGGCAACGCCAGAAAAGTGCAGCGTCCAGCTCCTCTCCAGGAGTTGGGTACCAGAGCCCAAGCTGTGCGTGGAGGTGAACCCAACTATCTCCAGTTGGTATCTCTCAACCTCCCTCACAAGCTCAGGCTCCTTCCCCCCAGCGAGGTGACATTCCAGTGACATTAGTGCTGGGCGGTATGACCAAAAATGTATATCACGGTATTTTTCTAAATGATATCGGTTTCACGGTATTTGACAGTATTTTTTCTTTTCAAGCACAACTGGGTGTTTGCCTTATTTTCTAATGATTTAGAGAATAATTACGGCAATAAAATGGCTTGGAATGACGTATTCTACTGTTATGAGGAGTGAATATTGTAGGAAAATGAATGTCCACACTAGTATTAATGAAGAGGAATCAGAATGCTTGATTGTTGTAGTCAAAATACAGACGACTCATGTAACTCCAAAGTAAACTTAGTAACTCCAGAGTAACTGAAGTAAAACTTCTGTATTCCCTGAACATTCAGTAAGGAGTCATCCATAAATAAATAAATAACGTAAACAGAAAAGGTGTGCAGCTTGCTTTAAGCCCAACCTGGTATTCAAGTGCCAGGTTGGCCAGGTCACTCTTGGAAAAGAGATGTCAATCTCAATGAGTTTTTTACCTGGGTAAATAAAGGAAATGAATGAATGAAGTATTAAAAATATAAAAACAAAGTTTAAATTTAAGACTTCTTGAACAACTTAAATTTCACTAAGGCAACTTGCATCTATATGGATTCATGGACTTCCAAGATGAGGTATACTGGTACACACATTTACACAAATAAATAGCAAACTAAAACTTTTAATGTATGTAACTAGCATTAGTATATTGCTCAAGCCCACAGTACAAAGTAAGTATCAAAAGTGCAACCTGGCTTGCAGGATTATCATTTAACATAGAAACAATATTAACAGTGAACACATTTCAACATTATGGACAAGCTCCATAAATTTGGCACATTCTCAGCTATTACAAATTTTGAGCAAGGAAAACCAGACGGTCTACAACATCTGGTTTGAGTGCAGCTTTGTGGCACGTGACAATATTGCCACCAGTACTGAACACTCTTTCAGATGGAGCACTTGTGGCAGGTATACATAAATACCTTTGAACTAGTTTTGCAACACGGGGGAAATTTGCCTGAAGGCATCGCCACCACTCCAAAGGGTCTGCATCACTGTCAACCGCTGTGGTCTGCATGATGCTTTCCTCCTCTGAAAGTGTTTCTCCACTGCAGCCCATGCTGCTGGTGCTCTGCTTTTTGAAAAAGCTGGACAGAGCCTTTTTTCTTTTATCCTCAGGTGGAGCAACAGGGCCTGCTGCTGCTGCACCAGAAGGTCCCGCTGCTACATCAGAGGGCTCTGAGAGAGGGTCTTGCTGTTGATCCTTTAGTGACTTTATTTCTTCATCTGCTCTAGAAATGATACGTTCGACCTTTTCTTGATTTATGTAGGTAGTTCTGAATTGTGGATCAAGGAAAGATGCAATATCAAGCAGGTCATCTGTGTCTGGATCTGAGTATTTTTCATTCAAGTAGGCTAGAATGTTTCTCTTCACATCCTTGGTCAGTTCAGTATTGTTGTTTTCCTCAGCAAGAATGGTGGTGTTGAACAGATGAAGCACTGGCTTGACGTAGGACACGCTGACGTACTGCTCTCCAGACGAGGCATCAGTGAAGTCCTGGAGTGGGCTCAACACCTGACAGAAGGAGAGAGAAAGAAAGAGATTTATTTTTGTTATTTATCCCAATAGCAATAAAATGTAAGTGCATCCATTGCAGATTAAAGGAAATGAATAGAAAAAGAGCATATAACAAAGGAAAAAATATCCACACACCTTGTTGACAGTTTCCAGGACATCCATATCTTGCCAACTGATGACCAAGTGCCTTGATTTTCTGTCAGCTTTTAGAACCTGACTGATGGCACTCTCCTGTTCAGGTACTCTTTGTATCATCCTCTGACGTGATCCCCACCTGGTGGGCGTCTCAGTTGTAAGCATGCGTTTTGGTAGACCCAGTTCATCCTGAGCCATGGCAAGGTCCCTCCTTTTTTTCCAAGAGTATGAAAAGGCTGTCACAATTTTTTTGCAGACTCCAACAGCGCGTTGTATGCGGTCATCTTTCACACCTCTCTCTGTAAAACAGCAAAGAGAATGTTAGTTTGCTCACACTAATATTTAAAGAATTGCAGATTTTAAATTAATTACAGATTAATAAAATGTATAACCCCCAAATACTCCTATAACTTTTAAAGAACTAACAATTTCCCCAACAATTAATAAAAAAAACCTGGTGCTTACCAATGGCTAGGTGAAGTCTGTGCCCAAAGTATTGGAGTCTTGTCCACTTATTCAGCTCGACAGCCTTCATAATGTTGTCTCCACTGTCCGTTGTTATGGCCACAAGTTTTTTCTCAGAAAGTCCCCAGGACTCAAGTGCGTCTTGCATGCCTGATGCGAGTAACTCGCCGGTGTGGTCATCGGGGAAATAGCTTGTTTGCAGACAATGACTATGCAACACCCAGTCGTCACTTATAAAATGAACAGTCAGACTTAGATATGGTTCCATGCTGCGACTGGACTATAAATCAGTCGTCGTTGAGAAATAGGGAACTGTAGCCACGTCTGCTTCGAGCTTGGCTCTGTGCTTTTGGTACAAGTTGGGGATGGCTGTTTGACTGAAGTATTTTCGACTTGGTAACACATATCTGGAATCCAGCTTTTCAATCATCTCCCTGAAACCGTCTTTTTCAACAGTACTAAGCGTTACCATGTCTTTGGCTTTGTGGATGGTGATAGCGTTTGTGATGTCGTTCCATCGCTTGCTTTTTTTTAATCATAGACAGTCCCCCTGGCAAACGTGTCTTTTAGCGACGTCTGACTCGTCTTTTCTCCCGCAGTAACTTTACCTGCAGACGAGGAGGACGAAGCTCGTAGTTTACAGTCCTGATATTCCAGGACATGTTTGCGGCTGAGGTGGTGGAGTAAATGCTCGTGTTTCCTCCTTCTGCTACAACTTTAGCGCGACAGCATTTGCATAGTATTGTAGTTTGGTCGACGTCGGACTTTTTAAACCAAAGTACTTCCAAACAATGGACACAGCTCCTCGTTTCAGTTTCTCGTTCTGGTTGTTCAGTTTCAGAACTTTCCCCCTGTTTTGCCATTATGCTCACTGCTAAACATCCGTTCACTCTTCATGGGCTGTACTCATGCTGCTTGTTTGGTGCAACCGCTAAACTGTCCCCACTCAAACAATGCCCTGCGGGCACGGCGTTCCGCCGCTCTGCGCAACGCATTCACCGGTATGGAGGTATTTCTAAAATTCATATCATATAAAAAAAAAACACCGGTATTCGCTATGAACCGGTATACCACCCAACACTACATTCCACGACCTAACAGCCAGGGGCTGTGAGCGCGGATCGGGCCGCCGGGCCACCCGCCCTCGACTGCTATCCAGTCCTCTCTGCACCCAACCCCCATGGCCCCCTCTGCAGGTGGTGAATCCACAGGAGGGTGGGCCCACGTTGCTCTTTCGGGCTGAGCCCGGCCGGGCCCTGTGGGCTAAGGCCCGACCACCAGGCACTCACGCGTGAGCCCCAACCCCAGACCTGGCTCCAGGGTGGGGCCCCGGCTCCACCATACCAGGCGACGTCTCGGTCCTTGATTTTGTACTGGTCATGGGAGCTTCTGAACTACCCTTAGTCTGACCCATCACCTAGGATGGGTTATGTTGTGTTATGTTACAGTCAAAATGGATGAAATTCATTTTTTCCCTAAAAACAAATTCTACTCACAACACCCCATAATGACAACTTTTTATTTTTTGCAAATTTAGCCTTTGCTCAATACTTTGTTGATGCACGCTTGGCAGCAATTCCAGCCTCAAGTCTTCTTGTATATGATGCCACAAGCTTGGTGCACCTATCTTTGGGCAGTTTGGTCCTTTCCTCTTTGCAGCACCTCTCAAGCTCCATCAGGTTGGATGGGGAGCGTCGGTGCACAGACATTTTCAGATCTCTTTAGAGATGTTCAGTCAGATTCAGGTCTGGGCTCTGGCTGGACCACTCAAGGACATTCACAGAGTTGTCCTGAAGCCACTCCTTTGATATCTTGGCTGTGTGCTTAGGGTCATTGTCCTGCTATAAGATGAACTGTCGCCCCAGTCTGAGGTCAAGAGTGCTCTGGAGCAGGTTTTCATCCAGGATGTCTCTGTACATTGCTGCATTCATCTTTCCCTCAATCCAAGGAAGGAGTTAAAACTGTGGAAGCATTAATGTATAATGGACTGTATTTTTTAATGTTTGGACTGTGTAATTGTTTGTGATGCTGCACCATGGTACTGATATGTGTTCTGTGTGTCATGTGTTTTTAATGTATTCTCAAGCTGCAAAACTAATTGCCCCATGGGGGACACAAATAAAGTGAAATTAAGTGAAGTGAAGATCCCGACTAGTGCCCCAGTCCCTGCTGCTGAAAAACATCCCCACAGCATGATGCTGCCACCACCATGCTTCACTGTAGGGATGGTGCCTGGTTTCTTCCAAACATGACACCAAAGAGTTCAATCTTTGTCTCATCAGACCAGAGAATTTTGTTTCTCCTGGTCTGAGTGTCCTTCAGGTGCCTTTTGTCAAACTCCAGGTTGGCTGCCATGTCCCTTTTACTAAGGAGTGGCTTCTGTCTGGTCACTCTACCATACAGGCCTGATTGGTGGATTGCTGCAGAGATGGTTGTCCTTCTGGAAGGTTCTCCTCTCTCCACAGAGGAATGCTGGAGCTCTGACAGAGTGACCATTGTGTTCTTGGTCACCTCACCGACTAAGGTCCTTTGCCCCCGATCGCTCAGTTTAGACGGGCGTCCAGCTCTAGGAAGAGTCCTGGTGGATCTGAACTTCCTCCATTTACAGATGATGGAGGCCACTGTGCTCATTGGGACCTTCAAAGCAGCAGAAATGTTTCTGTACCCTTCCCCAGATTTGTGTCTCCAGACAATCCTGTCTCTGAGGTCTACAGACAATTCCTTTGACTTCATGCTTGGTTTGTGCTCTGACTGTCAACTGTGGGACCTTATATGTAGACAGGTGTGTGTCTTTGGAAATCATGTCCAATCAACTCAATTTACCCCAGGTGGACTCCAGTTAAGCTGCAGAAACATAAGGATGATCAGTGGAAACAGGAGGCACCTGAGCTGAATTTTGAACTTCATGGCAAAGACTGAATATTTATGTACGTGTGATTTCTTTTTTTTTTTTTTTTTTTTTTTTTATAAATTTGCAAATATCTAAAAAAAAAAAAAATTAAAAAAAACATTTTCACAATGTCATTATGGGGTTATTGTATGTAGAATTTTGAGGGAAAAAAAGCTTTTCATCCATTTTGGAATAAGACTGTAACATAACAAAATGTAGAAAAAGTGAAGTTCTGTGAATACTTTCCAGATGCGCTGTAGAATCCCTATAGTGCAGGGGTAGGCAACCTGTTCCAGAAAGAGCCATGAGGGTGCAGGTTTTCTTTGCAGCCGCTGACTCCACCAGGTGATTTCACTGATTAACTGATTCCATCTGCTCAAAGTGATATTAATCAGTAAAATCACCTGGTGGAGTCAGTGGCTGCAAAGAAAACCTGCACCCTCATGGCTCTTTCTGGAACAGGTTGCCTACCCCTGCTATAGTGCATCCTGGCTGTTCCCCAGGGAGACAACCAGAGGGCATCCTCACCAGGTGCCCATACCACCTCAGCTGGCTCTATTCTGAAATATTTCCCAGATATTTAGCATCTCACCCTGTCCATGGATGCTTATTTTTGTAAAAATCCCAAACTTTTTCACATTATCATTATGGGGTGTTGTGTGTAGACCAGGGGTGGCCAAGTTCGGTCCTCGAGAGCCACCTTCCTGACACTCTTAGTTGTCTCCCTGCTCCAACACACCTGAATCCAATGAAAGACTCGTTAGTAGGCTTTTAATGAGCCTTTCATTGGATTCAGGTGTGTTGGAGCAGGGAGACAACTAAGAGTGTCAGGAAGGTGGCTCTTGAGGACCGAACTTGGACACCCCTGGCGTAGAATGTTGATGGGGGAAAAAAATGAATTCCATCCATTTTGGAATAAGGCTGTAACATAACAAAATGTGGAAAAAGTGAAGCGCTATGAATACTTTCTGGATGCACTGTGTTTCTGCATCATGCTCAACGGAACACTCGCAAGTATTTTTGTACTGCAACTTTTGTCTACCTTTCCTGGTGATATGACATAAATGAAGTACGTCTCACAGGGTGAGTCTCTGCCTGTCGGTCTCTATGCTCTTGGAAAAGAAAGCATATTTCACACCATTGCATACCAAAAGGACTCTGTGTTTGTCCACGCACCCCGTACTTCAACTATTTACTACACCATCGCAACTATAGTACTCTAGTGTGAGTGTTTGGTACTGTAATGATTGTGTGTTCTGTTTGTTGCTAACTATAGTACTCCAGTATGAGTATTCAGTTCTGTAGTTATTGTGTGTAACACTTGTTGGTGACTGTTGTACTCCAATATGAGTATTTAGTACTGTAATGATTGTGTGTTCTGCTTGTTGCTAACTATAGTACTCCAGTATGAGTATTCAGTTCTGTAGTTATTGTGTGTAGTACTTTTTGGTGACTGTTGTACTCCAATATGAGTATTTAGTACTGTAATGATTGTGTGTTCTGCTTGTTGCTAACTATAGTACTCCAGTATGAGTATTCAGTTCTGTAGTTATTGTGTGTAGTACTTTTTGGTGACTGTAGTACTCCAACATGAGTATTTAGTACTGTAATGATTGTGTGTAACACTTGTTGGTGACTATAGGACTCCAATATGAGTATTTAGTACTGTCATGATTATGCATACTGCTTTTTGGTGACTGTACTATTGTAGTGTATTTAGTACTGTAATGATTGCCTGTAGAACTTTTTGCATCTGTAGTACTCCAGTATGAGTATTCAGTACTGTAATGGTTGTGCATACTGCTTTTAGGTGACATAGTGTTGTAGTGTGAGTATTTAGTACTGTAGGAGTTGTGCGTACTATGAGTATGCAGATGTTGCGACTGTGTTGTCATGTTGTGTTTCCTGTCAGGTCTCAGTGGCGCCCCCAGTGGCCAACAGAGTGAAAGCCCTCTGTCCATGCTGGGGCGGGTGGTGATGCAGCAGAGCTACATCTGTGCCCTCATTGCCATGATGGTAACTATTACCCATAATCCACCACACTGGGAGAGCCATGCTAATGACACCCAGCTCAGGAGTTCAGAACCTGGTTCCGGTGTTTTGTGTGACTGGATCAGACCAGCGGATCAGCCCTGAGTTGTTCTGTTCTTGCAGGTGTGGAGCATCACCTACCACAGCTGGCTGACCTTTGTGCTGCTCCTGTGGGCGTGTCTGATCTGGATCCTGCGTGCCAGGTATGAAAACCTTCAGATCTCAACTGGACATCAATGTATATCCAGTTTTCCCGTAAAATCTTTTAGTTTATTTTTGGGTGTGCGTCTGTTTCCGCGTCTTGTGAGCCGTTTGTTTCGGCCTTGGAACCAACGTGTTTAGCCACTTGACTTTGTAACTATGGCAGCTCAAAGTCACATTTATATCAGAGATTAACAGTGGGTTGTGACCATGTCCTGGGTGTCAGAGAACTCCTCCCCGGGATTGTGCTTCCAACCCAGCTTGCAATTGTTCAAAATG
>NC_047115.1:98775566-98869806 GCF_902500255.1 Thalassophryne amazonica
TCAAACCACTGCAGCGCAGTGCCTTTAATACCTATGGCATGCTCTAATCTCTGTAATAAAATTTTATGGTCAGCAGTATCAAAAGCAGCACTGAGGTCTAACAGAACAAGCACAGAGATGAGTCCACTGTCTGAGGCCATAAGAAGATCATTTGTAACCTTCACTAATGCTGTTTCTGTACTATGATGAATTCTGAAACCTGATTGAAACTCTTCAAATAGACCATTCCTCTGCAGATGATCAGTTAGCTGTTTTACAACTACTCTTTCAAGAATTTTTGAGAGAAAAGGAAGGTTGGAGATTGGCCTATAATTGGCTAAGATAGCTGGGTCAAGTGATGGCTTTTTAAGTAATGGTTTAATTACTGCCACCTTAAAAGCCTGTGGTACATAGCCAACTAATAAAGATAAATTGATCATATTTAAGATCGAAGCATTAATTAATGGTAGGGCTTCCTTGAGCAGCCTGGTAGGAATGGGGTCTAATAGACATGTTGATGGTTTGGAGGAAGTGACTAATGAAAATAACTAAGACAGAACAATCGGAGAGAGAGTCTAACCAAATACCAGCATTACTGAACGCAGGCAAAGATAACGATATGTCTTTGGGATGGTTATGATTAATTGTTTCTCTAATAGTTAAAATTTTATTAGCAAAGAAAATCATGAAGTCATTACTAGTTAAAGTTAAAGGAATTCTTGGCTCAATAGAGCTCTGACTCTTTGTCAGCCTGGCTACAGTGCTGAAAAGAAACCTGGGGTTGTTCTTATTTTCTTCAATTAGTGATGAGTAGTAAGATGTCCTAGCTTTACGGAGGGCTTTTTTTTTATAGAGCAACAGACTCTTTTTCCAGGCTAAGTGAAGATCTTCTAAATTAGTGAGACACCATTTCCTCTCCAACTTACGGGTTTTCTGCTTTAAGCTGCGAGTTTGTGAGTTATACCACTGATTTGGCTCTCTTTTTCAGAGGAGCTACAGCATCCAAAGTTGTGGTCAATGAGGATGTAAAACTATTGACGAGATAATCTATCTCACTCACAGAGTGTAGGTAGCTACTCTGCACTGTGTTGGTATATGGCATTGGAGAACATAACAAAGAAGGAATCATATACTTAAACCCAGTTACAGCGCTTTCCGAAAGACTTCTACTGTAATGAAACACAGGTTAGTGAGACACACCGAGACCACACACAGGTCAGTGAGCCACACACCGGGACCACACACAGGTCAGTGAGCCACACACCGAAATCACACACACAGGTCAGTGAGCCACACACCGGGATCACACACACAGGTCAGTGAGCCACACACCAGGACCACACACACAGGTCAGTGAGCCACACACCGGGACCACACACACAGGTCCGCGCGTCAAGCAACCCTGTCCAGTCGAAGATTCAAGCTTCTCTACTATAGCAATAGTTTATTTATTTATTGATTTATTTTATACTTGCACTGAAAGAATAAAACACCACTTAACTTGCTACAGGAGAGTTAGTTTCCCCTGCAGTGACAACAGTTATGCCACACACTCTATGAGCTTCAGACCAATAAAAGTAATAAAGCTTGTAGCAACAACACCTAAAGCTCCAAACTATGCACCAGTCGACCTAATAAATTTCTTAAAATAGTTTGTCCAACACAAAACTCAACATGTGGATACACACAAGCCACGCCAGCTATTATTATTATTATTCAGGGGTCGAAATATATTTTTTAACCTACTTGCACCAAAAAAAAGTTACTTGCGCAACCAGAAGTGAGTCTTATATCAACCTTAAAACTCCTCCTCTGATGTGTCAGACTCTTCCTCTCTGGGGAGAATTTGAGGGGAGAGCAGCAGAAGCGGCAGACAGTTTTTTTTTTTCACGTGCGCGCACGAACAAATCGTCCATGAAGATTATTTTATTTATTAACTACACAAATGTATAATAAAACAAATGGTGACTGGTTTATAACAGTAAATTATGACAGAGTTCGAGGGGCGAGAGAGCAAGGAATCGCAGCGGCAGCCAGTTTTTTCTTATTTTTTTCATGTGCGCGCGCAAACTAATCGTTTGTGAAGATAATTTTATTAACTGCACAGATGTATAATAAAACAAATGGTGACTGGTTTATAACACAATAATGACAGAGTTTGAGGGGAGAGAGAGCAAGGAACCGCAGCGGCAGCCATTTTTTTTTTATTTTCTTTGTTTACATGTGCACACTCAAATGGGACAGGAGGTCCTCAAACTGGAGCTCCTGCAGCTCCAGTTATTTGCTGCAGCTCATGCAGCAAATAATGAAACTCCCCAAATTGGGAACGTCTCATTAGGGCTGTCAGCTTGGGACTCCGGCGAGGGTGGTTGCATCTCCTCCTCTCTCCTCTATCTCTGCTCCAACCTTCAAAGTCCCTACTTCACCAGGCTGTGAATTCTTCAAACTGTATTGGATTAATCATGGAATTGATCAGCTGGCCTCTGAATGCTGTTGACACCATTTTTTCTCCAAGAAGATCAAGGCCAGGGGACCCTGCGTGACCGCATGGAAACTTATCCTGCGGGCTATGTTCTCGACGCCTGGGAGACTCGGCGGGTCACATGCTTTCCGCCTTTCTCTGTGTAGGACGTCGAGGCTTATGTGCTGCCCGGACCTACCGGAGGATTGGCAAGACGGCTGCCGTCAAAACCACGACCCCTTGCTTGTCCGTCATGATTAATGAGTTGAGCGAGGCAATACATTCTCAGACTGCGTTAACCCTTGAACTCAGACGCAAATTGGATAACATCTCGGAGCAAATGCGTCCCTTGCAGTAGAAAGTGAAGATTTCAGAGGCCGGGGAATTTTTCATAATTACCTCCGCCAAGGAGGTTATGTTTTCGGTCGCGTTTGTTTGTTTGTGTATCTGTCTGTTTGTCAGCAGGATAACTCAAAAGGTTTTGAACAGATTTTGATGAGATTTTGTGGAGTGGTTGGAAATGACAAGAGGAACAAGTGATTAAATTTTAGTGGTGATCCGGAACACGATCTGGATCCAGGAATTTTTTAAAGGATTCTTCACCATTGCAGGATGGGGGAATTTTGACATTCTAGTTTCTAACTCCACAAAAACAAGGCAGAAAGGCTTGAAAAAAATTAGGGTGTAACATAGTCAAATGTTCTATCAAACAACAAAGTTTGGTGAAGATCAGATCCGGATTCCGGATCTGGTGATCCAGAATATGCAAAAATATAGGGAAAATAGAAAATGTGTCAGTGTGAGGTGACAAATGGAGCTAGAGATGCACAACTAACACCAAATTGTAGCTGAATCTGTACTGATTCAGTAAGGTGTCATCAGATTGGTTGTAGCTTCAAATGTTATGGAGCTAGATCCAGAAGAAAACCGCCATTACCGAAAAATCGTTTTTGTACAATAACTTTTGAACTAATAAAGACATAAAAGTGATTCCAAGTTCTAGTGGTATGTTTTCATGGTCAAGGATGTCAAATATAAAGGAAAGAAAAGTGTATATATATATATCATAGTTTTGGTTGTAACACTGAATTGCTGAATAGATCACTGTGCCAAGGAGGGAATCTCTTTAGGGTCAGTGACCCTATGGCCTTGTTTAGAGAAGTGTTTCATAAATGTTAAAAAAATTCATATATTTGCAGTTTAGTTGAATAATAAATTTAATTTTGTCTCTTATTTGTTTTTGTTTATAAGCACATGCAATATCAATATCAGTGCTCAGATGACAGTAGCTTCTGGGAAAGGTGCAAGTTGCAATAAACTGTGATGCCAAGCGCTAAGGATACATGCTATCCAGTCACAGCAGATGAAACTTTTTTTTACTACTGAGCAAACATCATTGTTAGACTTTTTTAGGTCCAATGATTCCACGGTGTGTAGATGTTATGGCATCAGTGACCCCATGGCCTTGGCGGAGGTTTGCACTCTCTGAGTGCTTCTAGTTGGGTTTTGGTTTGTTCATGTGAAGCTGGAAAAGTGTTTTTCACTGCTCAACCACAAACACAGCAAGCTTATCAGCCTGTCAAGGATAAAATGCCCATTGTTTATCCTCCAAAAGAATTTCTACAGCCTTGGGAAGATTGGCTGCCTCCTTATCTTTCTTACTCCAGTACACAAGGACAGACAGACTCACACATGGACAGAGACTGAAGCATGCTACACTTTCCCTTCGACCTCACCACCTGTCCCCCATCACACACCCCATCCCGACCACCGCTCACGCCACCCCTTCTCTCCTCCGGGGGCTGCGCAGTTTTAGCTGCGGCAGGTCCCCGTTCCCCCCAAGCTAGTGGCGGCGCGACTCTCGTTGCAGCGGCAACCACACACTCACATCGCCTCAATTTGGAAAACGGACTGTTTCAAGTTTAGTGCACATAAACAATGTCAAATGTACATGTGTTGTCTTAATTCTGATGTGTGCCATTATTACGGTAAACAAGTAATAATTGTGGATTAATTGCTGTTTGTCTGTGGAAATGTGAGTGTGGACGTAATCTCCTTGTTGTTGCACTTTTAATGACAATGACAATAAATCTCATCCATCCATCCATCCACGATTAGGAATTTCTATAGACGATTAATTGTCAGGCAAATAATTGCGATTGACGATTATATTGTCTATTTTTTTCTTTTTTCCTTTCTTTATATTCTACTATCGTAGTATGATTACACAACTCTGGAAGAACGTTTGGCTTCTGTGAGTGGAGAAAGTGGGAACATTTTTATTTTTGTCTTCATTTTACATATAGTCCCAACCTTTTCTGATTTGTCGTTGTTTCTGTTACATTTCTGAAATTACAGAAGTGCTATAAAGAAAAGTGTGAACATTTTATTGTGTTTTACCTGGACATGTTCAGGAAAACTGATATAAACTGAACAGAACAATGCAGGCTGATTACACTCCCCATGTTTTTTTTTTGTTTTTTTTTTGTATAAATAAATCAGAATACAATAAGAGGCAACTCACTTTGAAATAATTAAAACATATAGCTACAGCTTATAATAACTTTTATTCTGACTCCAATTCATTTTAGTGTGATGAAGTCATCCTTTTTTTTCCTCAACAGTCATGTTTTGTGCTTGAACACGACATTAAGCTCAAGATTGAACAAATTCATACAGTGAGGAAATAAGTATTTGAAACACCCTGCGGTTTTGCAAGTTCTCCCACTGAGAAATCATGGAGGGGTCTGAAATTTTCATCTTAGGTGCATGTCCACGGTGAGAGACATAATCTTAAAAAAAAAAAAAAAAAATCCAGAAATCACAATGTATGATTTTTTTAATAATTTATTTGTATGTTACTGCTGCAAATAAGTATTTGAACACCTGTGAAAATCAATGTTAATATTTGGTACTGTAGCCTTTGTTTGCAATTACAGAGGTCAAACATTTCCTGTAGTTTTTCACCAAGTTTTCACACACTGCAGCAGGGATTTTGGTCCATTCCTCCATACAGATCTTCCCTAGATCTTTCAGGTTTGGAGTTTCAGCTCCCTCCAAAGATTTTCTATTGAGTTCAGGTCTGGAGACTGGCCAGGCCACTCCAGGACCTTGAAATGCTTCTTACGGAGCCCCTCCTTAGTTGCCCTGGCTGTGTGTTTGGGGTCATTGTCATGCTGGAAGACCCAGCCAGGACCCATCTTCAATGCTCTTACTGAGGGAAGGAGGTTGTTTGCCAAAATCTCACAATACATGACCCCATCCATCCTCCCTTCAATACGGTGCAGTCGTCCTGTCCCCTTTGCAGAAGAGCACCCCCAGAGTATGATGTTTCCACCCCCATGCTTCACGGTTGGGATGGTTTTCTTGGGGTTGTTCTCATCCTCTAAACATGGTAAGTGGAGTTGATTCCAAAAAGCTCTATTCTGGTCTCATCTGACCACATGATCTTCTCCCATGCCTCCTCTGGATTATCCAGATGGTCACTGGTGAACTTCAAACAGGCCAGGACATGTGCTGGCTTGAGCAGGGGGACCTTGCTGCCCTGCAGGATTTTAAACCATGACAGCATGTGTTACTAATGTAATCTTTGTGACTGTGGTCCCAGCTCTCTTCAGGTCATTGACCAGGTCCTCCTATGTAGTTCTGAGCTTTCTCAGAATCATCCTTACCCCACAAAGTGAGATCTTGCATGGAATCCCAGACTGAGGGAGATTGACAGTCATCTTGTGTTTCTTCCACTTTCTAATAAATAATCATAACAGTTGTTGTCTTCTACCAAGCTGCTTGCCTGTTGTCCTGTAGTCCATCTCAACCTTGTGCAGGTCTACAGTTTTGTCCCTGGTGTCCTTAGACAGCTCTTTGGTCTTGGCTATGGTGGACAGGTTGGAGTGTCATTGATTGAGTGTGTGAACAGGTGTCTTTTATACAGGTAACAAGTTCAAACAGGTGCAGTTAATACAGGTAAAGAGTGCAGAATAAGAGTGCTTCTTAAAGAAAAATTAACAGGTCTGTGAGAGACAGAATTCTTGCTGGTTGGTAGGTGTTCAAATACTTATTTGCAGCAGTAACATACAAATAAATTATTAAAAAAATCATATATTGTGATATCTGGATTTTTTTTTTTTTTAGATTATGTCTCTCACAGTGGACATGCACCTAAGATGAAAATTTCAGACCCCTCCATGATTTCTCAGGGGGAGAACTTGCAAAACCACAGGGTGTTCAAATTTATTTTCCTCACTGTACCTTTGGAAAGTAGCAGCTGTTAAAGTTCAGCTTTTTGTGATCTGTGCCTCTGAACATCACTGCACAGCTTCTCCACAGCAGTTTTTTATTTAACCCGTGTGTGTGTAATTTTTGCTCAGTTCATTTATATATTCTCATTTTTTAAGGATGTCTGACCGTGTATTTCATCTCATGATCTCATAAATTCAGTATATGATGCGCACATGGTGTGAACAGGACGGTGTCATCAGAACCACATGTGTAGAGAAAGTACAGAGAGTAAAGGCAGCTCCACAGTTTGATTTAGTTTTTTTTAACATGTTCACTCGGGTTAAAATCCTTTCTCTGCTCCATGCTTGCTGTCTTAAGTGCACTGATGGTTCATAGCAGAACGTAACATCTCGTGCCTCCGTTCAGGAATCTCCCTCCCTCCCTCGCAGTCTGCAGCGAGTTGACTATGCGTGTGTGCACACACACACAGACACACACACACACACAGCTTTGAACACGATGGCTACTGTTTTAATCCGCTGTCTTATCCAAAATTTGAACGTCCAAATGACGGCAGGACAGCTCGCTGCCTAAAACTATGAATTGAGAGAAAATAAAAGACTTAAATAAAATAAACGACTTGTCGACTACTAAATTAGTTGTTAACGATTTCAGTCGTCAACGTAGTCGTGCCTAGTCGAGGCAGCCCTACAAAACCGAAATGCATCCACAGCGATGCCGTGGTATGTGGCTTTGGAACCAGAACCTCCTCACGCTCCGTGTTATTGTCTTAGCCTCGCTAACCATCTGACCAAGACGAGAGGGAAACTGAGTGAGTGAGGCAGCAACACTGCGTGTGGCTGCTGCTGCAACACAATGACGTCAGATTCTGTGTCGTTTTATGCAACTTTGTGGATAAAATACGTTATTCGCAGTAATCGCGATTATGAAAAATATTCGCAAATATGAAAAATAATTGCGATTGGTGAATATTGTAATAATAATGACTGCCCTACGTCTCATGAGGATGTTGTGAACCCAGGGATGGCGCCGCTGGCAACGTTTGTCAGCTTTCCACAACAAGTAGAGCACAGCAACTCGCTCCGTGTGTGAGAGTCATAAAACGCAGGGAAGACGAAGACAACACACTGGAAATTGTTTTTTTCCTATTTATTCCTTTATTGGTTCATTCTACTGGTGCTTATAGTTGATAAAACTTGGATAAAGTTACTTGCACCAGTGCAAGTGCAGTATAAAATTACGTGCACAGCTGGAATAATACGTGCACAAACTAGCACATGCACCTACTAATTCGACCCCTGTTATTATTATTGTTGTTGTTATTATTATTATTATTATCTTTGCCTATATGCTGGAATAAGGGATAGAACTCTTCAAATTATTGTTCATTACTTCCCATTTCAATCAGACTCACAGGTGAAATGTTCATCCACAGCCTTTGATCTAGTGATTTGCGCAGTTTATAGCTGCACATGAAGGTATTTTTTTAATCAAATTACAAAGAATAAAGTTGCGTGCGCCTCATTAAAGATCAATTTAAAAAAAGCATTCAGGAGCGACACATGCAAGTGATAATATGGCGGCCGGTTAGCTTCAAAAATATTGGCCTTACCAGATGCAGAAGGAGCAGCGACTCTACTCTGAGCTCCCCACGGATGACCGAACTTCTCTAAGGGAGACACCAGCCACCCTCCTGAGGAAGCCCATTTCAGCCACTTTTGTACCCACGATCTAGTTCTTTTGGTCATGACCCAACCCTCAAGCACTTTGGTGCTGACCGAAAGTCCTTCTCCATGGTTGCTCCGAACTCCTCCCACACACACTGCTTTGCCTCCCCCACAGCAGAGGCCGCTGCCCTTCGGGCCTGTCTGTACCTTGCAACCGCCTCTGGAGTCCTCCGAGATAACCTCCCGGGAGGACTCCTTCTTCAGTCGGACTGCTTCCCTGACCACTGGTGTCCACCACGGTGTTCAAGGGTTGCTGCCCCTTGAGGCACCTAAGACCTTCAGGCCACAGCTCCCCGCTGTAGCTTCTGTAATGAAAGCTAACATTGCCCATTCTGGTTCAATGACCCAACCTCCACAGGGATGCAAGAGAAGCTCTGCCGAAGGTGTGAGTTGAAGATCTCTCGGACAGTGGGCTCCTCCAGACGTTCCCAGTTCACCCGCACTGTCCGTTTGGGCTTACCAGGTCTGTCCAAAGTCCTCCCCCACCCTCTGATCCAACTCACCACCAGATGGTGATCAGTTGACAGCTCTGCCCCTGTCTTCACCCGAGTGTCCAGAACATGCGGCCTCAAATCAGATGATACGATCACAAAATCAATCATCGATCTGCGGCCTAGGGTGCTCTGGTACCATGTACACTTATGAGCATCCTTATGTTTGAACATGGTGTTCGTCATGGACAGTCCGTGACTAGCACAGAAGTCCAATAACAAACAACCATTTGGGTTTAGATCAGGGAGGCCATTCCTCCAAATCACACCTCTCCAGGTGTCTCTGTCATTGCCCATGTGTACGTTGAAGTCCACCAGCAGAACAATGGAGTCCCACACCAGAGCCCCATACAGGACTCCATTCAGGGACTCCAAGAAGGCCGAATACTCCAAAATGCTGTTTGGTGCATGCGCACAAACAACAGTCAGAGTTTTCCCCCCGGCCACCCAAAGACGCAGGGAGATGGCCCTCTCGTCTACTGGAGTAAACTCCAATGACTCCTCACCCCCTGGGCAACTCCAGAGAAGAATAAGGTCCAACCCCTATCAAGGAGAGTGGTTCCGGAGCCTGTTTTTGTGTTTTAACACTTTCATCCCTGAGACCTCTGAGACAGGATTGTCTGGAGGCACAAATCTGGGGAAGGGTACAGAAACATTTCTGCTGCTTTGAAGGTCCCAATGAGCACAGTGGCCTCCATCATCTGCAAATGGAAGAAGTTCAGTTCGTCTTCTAACAGTTGAGCGATCGGGAGAGAAGGACCTTAGTCAAGGAGGTGACCAAGAACCCGATGGTCACTGTCAGAGCTCCATTATTCCTCTGTAGAGAGAGGAGAACCTTCCAGAAGGACAACCATCTCTGCAGCAATCCACCAATCAGGCCTGTTTGGTAGAGTGTCCAGACGGAAGCCACTCCTTAGTAAAAGGCACATGGCAGCCCACCTGGAGTTTGACAAAAGGCCCCTGAAGGACTCTCAGACCATGAGAAACAAAATTCTCTGGTGTGACGAGACAAAGATTGAACAATTTGGCGCCATGTTTGGAGGAAACCAGGCACCATCCCTACAGTGAAGCATGGTGGTGGCAGCATCATGCTGTGGGGATGTTTTTCAGCAGCAGGAACTGGGAGACTAGTCAGGATTGAGGGAAAGATGAATGCAGCAATGTCCAGAGACATCCTGGATGAAAACCTCCTCCAGAGCGCTCTTGACCTTAGACTGGGGCGACAGTTCATCTTTCAGCAGGACAATGACCCTAAGCACACAGCCAAGATATCAAAGGAGTGTCTTCAGGACAACTCTGTGAATGTCCTTGAGTGGCCCAGCCAGAGCCCAGACCTGAATCTGACTGAACATCTCTGGAGAAGTCTGAAAATGTCTGTGCACCGACGCTCCCCATCCAACCTGATGGAGCTTGAGAGGTGCTAAAAAGAGGAATGGACCAAACTGCCCAAAGATAGGTGCACCAAGCTTGTGGCATCATATTCAAGAAGACTTGAGGCTGTAAATGCTGCCAAAGGTGCATCAACAAAGTATTGAACAAAGGCTGGGAATACTTATGGACATGTGATTTCTTAGTTTTTCATTTTTAACAAATTTGCAAAAATTTCAAAAAACGTTTCTTTCATGTTGTCATTATGGGGTGTTGTGAGTAAAATTTTTAGGGAAAAATGAATTTCCTTCCTTTTGGAATAAAGCTGTAACATAACAAAATGTGGAAAAAGTGAAGTGCTGTGAATAATTTCTGGATGCTCCGTATATACTAAACCAAACTAAAGTTTTCGTGCAAACAGTAAGGAAGGAAAGTAATTGTCATTTTGAGACTACCACGGAGATGCAGATTATAAATCGTGAGTTTTAAGTGATGGAACATGCGTTTGTACACAAACATGACCACCACATATAAAACTGCAGTTGTCAAAACTTGGATCCGCATCTTTCATTGATATGAATTGTCAGAATATGTTCTAAAAATCTTTAGTGGCCAAACATTAATATGGTTTACTTCTTCTTGTCGTTGCAGATATCCTTCTATCCCCCTGAAGGAAAGAGTGAAAATTGCTCAGAATTGGTATGATGGTGTCTGCAAAAGACACATTCCCCTCAAATGGAAAATGAAGTGAGTCACACACCTGTGTACTTGAATATCTTAACTTTATGTGTCTTGCTCTCTCTCTCACTCTCTCTCTCTCTCGTTCAAGTCAAATCTGAGTGCGTGCGCTGGTGCTGTGCTTTGCTGCGTCCATAACACCATGAAACGGCCTTGGGTCCTGGTCCTGGTCCTGGATGGCAGCCACACAGGCAGACAGCCAGTGTCGCCGAGCGAACGGTCCCTGCTAAAAATCGGTTCCACCTTGCCTTCACTATGCATGCGTCATTTCGGAGCGTCATCAGTGATTCACCGATTATCACCTCGTTTCTGCTTCAGACTGAGTTTAGAATGATTTAAGAGGGTTTACTTTGTCATTTGATGGTTAATAATCCCATTATTCCCTTCGATTGGACTCAGACGTGCTGCTGAGGTCCCAAATGAAGCAAGCGTAGTGAAGGCAGGCCGGACCAATTCTTAAGGGGCGGGGGGGGGGGGAATTGTTCGGTCAGCGAGAAATGGGCCACATGGCCAAAATGTCAAAGCTGACGCTACCTCACAATGCAACTGATCCTCCTTATCTTAGTCTCGCTCAGTAACTGCTTGTTTGATCCAAGGTCATTCCACAGGGACCCAAGGATCCTTCCAAGACACCTCGTCCCAAAGACATCCAGTCGTCACCTTAGATCACTGGTTAGCGTCCAAGTCTCACAACCATACAAGACAGGCAGCACCAGGATCCTACAGACTCGGACCTCTCTGGGGTTAATAATTTATAATAATAACATTTTATATATAATACATTTCAAAGTGCTTTCCAGTACCAAGATGACAGAAAACACCAAAACTGAATTTATTTTTAATCTTCTCTCATTCACACAGGGTCAAAATTATACATACAGGCTCAAACATATACATACACCCCCACTGGTATTTGGTTAAATGTCCCTAAGCACCCTTTTGGTCGACTTCAACAAGCTTCTGGCGTAATTCTATCTGATATTTCACCACTCCTCTTGGCAGACTCAATTAGGAGGAGGAGGTGGAGCTGAAGATGTTGCGATTCTCTTTGGGAGTGACGAGGATGGACAGGATTAGGAATGAACACATCAGAGGGACAGTTCAGGTGGGACGGTTTGGAGACAAAGTCAGAGAGGTGACATTGAGATGGTTTGGACATGTGCAGAGAGGGACCCAGGGTATATAGGGAGAAGGATGCTGAGGATGGAGCCACCAGGCAGGAGCAGAAGAGGGAGGACAAGGAGGAGGTTTATGGATGTGCTGAGGGAGGACATGCTTGTGGTTTGAGAGACAGAGGAAGATACGGAGGACAGGGTGAGATGGAAACGATTGATCTGCTGTGGAATGTGAGCAGCCCAAAGAAGAAGAAATTGCACTTCTCAAATTCATTAGCTGGCAGTCTTAAATCAGTTGCATTTCTTTCCAGTATCTCTTACAGTACATTTCTGTTTTGTCATGTGCTTCTTTCAGGTTATTACCTTGGTTACAGCTGGACGGGGACATGCTGTTTCTGTCTCAGGCTGCAGATATCAGAGTTTACCAAGTGAGACGAGACCGGGACAGGCTCCACCCGAAGCCATCTGCCGTGTACTCGGGCCACAAGGGTGATGTTTGTCGCTTTTCTCTGACGGACTCTCACTTGGTTAGTGGTGGAAGGTAGCTAATAAGTTTTTTGTTTTTTACGTAGTGCTTCATTTGCAAACATCATGTAATTGGAGCACCATTTAATTGCAGACATACCTCTATACATACATACAAACTAATTCTGTACTCACTTAATCCAGTCAAGGGTCACAGGGGGCTGGAGCCTATCCCAGCAGTCACACAGTACACCCCGGACAGGTCCGCGGCCTGTCACAGGGCCACATATAGACAGATAAACACAGGCACACACCTACAGTCAGTTTCAAGTCACCAATTCACAGAGCCTACATGTGTTAGGATGTAGGAGGAAGCTGGAGCATCTGGAGGGAACCCATGCAGACACAGGGAGCGCATGCAAACTTCACACAGAAAGGACCAGCTGGGAAATGATCTCATGACCTTCTTGCTGTGAGGCAACAGTGCTAACCACCAAACCACCTTGCTGCCCACACATATGTGCTGTACACTCATCACTCACTCATCTTCAACCGCTTATCTGGAACTGGGTCTCGGGGACAACAGCTCCAGCAGGAAACCCCAAACTTTCCTTTCATAGGTGAGAGTAGGAACGAAGATTGACCAGTAGATCAAGAGCTTCACCTTTTGGCTCAGCTCCTTTTTTGTCACAACACTATGGTAGAGCGAATGCAACATCGCCCCTGCTGCACCGATTCTCCAGACAATCTCACGTTCCATTGTCCCCTCACTCGTGAATAAGACCCCGAGGTACTTGAACTCCTTCACTTGAGACAAGACCTCATTCCCTACCCGTAGTAGGCAACCCATCAGTTTCCTGCTGAGAACCATGGCCTCAGATTTAGAGTTGCTGAGCCTCATCCCAGCTGCTTCACACTCAGCTGCGAACTGATCCAGTGAGTGATGGAGGTCACAGGCTGATGAAGCCAACAGGACCACATCTCATCACTGCAAAAAGCAGTGATGAGACCCTGAGCCCACCAAACCAGAAACCCTCCTTCCCCGACTACGCCTCGATATCCTGTCCATGAATATCACAAACAGGATTGGTGACGAGGCGCAGCCCTGGCAGAGGCCAACCCCCACCCGAAACGAGCCCGGCTTACTGCCGAGCACCCGAACACAGCTCTCGGTTTGTGAGTACAGAGATTGGATGGCCCTGAGAAGGGACCTCCTCACTCCATACTCCGGCAGCACCTCCCAGAGTATCTCCCGGGGTACCCTGGTCAGTCCACAAAACACATTACGTAGTGTACATAATGACATGGTAATGGAGTATGTACCAGCAGGGCTTCCGCTATATGATGCCAGCACATACATTGAGGTCCAGATGTCTCTGTTAGACCAGTGACTCTAATTGGACAAACTAAATACAAGGATTATTTATGCAAATCACAAGTTTTACAGCCAGTATTTTTTAAAGAAGTAAGGGGATGGACAGAAGAACATTTCCAAGTCACTGAGTATGTCTTCAGCTTTACATCAGCAACCAGAACAGTCTGGGTTCAAGCACAAGAAGTCAACTATTGACCTCATTCTGGCCCTGGCAAGAACTCATAGAATGCAAACATCAATATCGACAGTGCTTCAATTTCAATTTATTTTCATTTATATAGCACCAAATCACAACAGAGTTGCCTCAAAGCACTTCACACAGGTAAGGTCTAACCTTACCAACCCCAAGAACAACAGTGGTAAGGAAAAACTCCCTCTGAGGAAGAAACCTCAAGCAGACCAGACTCAAAGGGGTGACCCTCTGCTTGGGCCATGATACAGACACAAATTACAGAACAATTCACGAACGAATATACAAGAAATGCTATTGGCGCACAGGACAGGAGGATCACCAACACGAACACAACTCCCATCTCTGGATGGAGCTGCACCTTAAACAGAGAGAAAAAACAGAATCAGGCATCAGAAAGACAAAGACTGTATAATTTCTCAGCATTAAACAACAAGAAAAACAGAGAAATACGAAGGTGATCACCGGCCACTAGCCCTAAACTTCACTAAAGGACCCAGAATTTAGGTAAAGTTTAGGCCGCGGCATGCTCCAATTACTAATAAATGAATTAAAAGAGTAAAAAGCATAAAACAAAACTGTACCAGTGTGCTAGCAGAACCTTAAAATCTGATCTCACTGGGACAGGAAGCCAGTGAAGAGACGCCAAAATGGGTGTAATGTGGTTGAACTTTCTGCTTCATGTCAAAAGTCTGGCTGCAGCATTTTGAACCAATTGGAGACCCCTCATGCTAGACTGCAGTAAACCAGAAAATAGAACATTGCAGTAGTCCAATCTAGAAGAGATAAATGCATGGATCAGGGTCTCAGCATCAGCCATAGACAGGATGGGACGAATCTTTGCTATATTTCGCAGGTGGAAGAAAGCAGTCCTAGTAATATTTCTAATGTGGAGGCCAAAGGACAACAAAGGATCAAAAATTACCCCAAGGTTCCTCACTTTGTCAGTGTGATGTATGACACATGAGCCAAGGCTGAGCGTTAACTGGTCAAATTGATGCCGATGTCTCACTGGACCAAGAAACATCATTTCAGTCTTATCAGAGTTTAAAGAAGTAAGTTTCTAGACATCCAACTTCTCACTGCTGCAAAGCAATCTTCTAAGGATTTTATGTGAACGAGATTACCAGCAGTTATCGGCATGTATAACTGAGTATCATCTGCATAGCAGTGAAAGGTAATCCCAAAACTCTGCAATATGTGCCCAAGGGGTGCTATATAAAGGGAGAAAAGCAGGGGGCCTAAGACAGACCCCTGTGGAACCCCAAATTTCATGTCACTAAGGTTAGAGGTAGTGCTACTGTACAAAACACAGTGAGAACGACTGGTCAACTATGACGTCAGCCATGCAAGGGCACTCCCAGTAAACCCAAAATGATTTTCCAGCCTGTCAAGTAGAATATGATGATCCACTGTATCAAATGCAGCACTGAGACCTAACAGCAACAGAACCGTAGTGGTGTCCGAATCCATTGTAAGCAGAAGATCATTCACCACTTTAGTGAGAGCCGTCTCTGTGGAATGATATTTTCTAAAAGCAGACTGCAGTGGCTCAAAGAGATTATTCTCAGTAAGATAGTCTACGAGCTGCCGTGACACCACTTTTTCCAGAATTTTAGAGAAAAATGATAGATTTGATATCGGCCGATAGTTTGTCAATACACTAGGGTCAAGATTAAGTTTCTTAAGTAATGGTTTAATCACTGCAGATTTGAAACATTTAGGAACAGATCCAGAAGTTAAAGAAAGATTAGTCATTTCCAGCACAGTCAGCCCAAGAGTGGACCTCAGGTCCTTAAACAGTTTTGTTGGTATAGGATCAAATAAACAGGTTGTGCTTTTTGTTGACGTTACGAGTTTTGTCAGCACGCCTAGTGAGATACTGTCAAATTCTGTAACTCTAGGTAATACCTCAGTAGTGGCGCCCACATCAATAGCAGGGTGTAGTGGCTGGATTAAGGCATGCCGGGATATGTTTAACCTGATGTCTTCTATTTTCTTCTTCTTACCTTTATTTAACCAGGAAAAGAGTCTCATTGAGATTAAAAATCTCTTTTACAAGAGCGTCCTGGCCAAGACAGGCAGCAAGGTTACGTGTCTATTTCAGCATTCCACCACACATACAGAATAAACAAATTACCAGCCAGTGAAAAAGTTTCAGTATAAAAGTTCAAAAATAACACATTTTTACAAAAAAAAAAAAAAAAAATCAGGCAGGCAGCTGGAAACCATTCGAAAAATTTATCTGGCTTTCGGTGAAAATTTTACAGGCTTCACAGAGAATAAGGAGTGTTACTACAGCTTTAAGGACGGCCCACAATGGCGCTCGGCGCGCCGCGCTCCGAGCCGCCATCGAGAGGCAGAAACCACCACATCATTTCTAAACGGATGGCTGTGTGGAGCCGGGACCATTGTGTGCAATTTCTCTGGTTATCACAAGAGCTGGACATCAGCCATTTTCCGGCAGATTTCATTTTTAACAAGAGATTTTGTATTGGAAAGCCGCGCGGAGGCTTCGCGCGTCACGACCGATTCACTGATGAAGCGAGACAAAGGAACACCTCCATTTCTACAGGGCTTCCTCCGCCTAGCCACAGTCCGAAAGCCATCGTCCACAGCCGGCGTTTCTAAGCTGATGCTAATGGGCTCGCTAGCCGGCCCAACACTAACCTCATCTGGAGTGCCCGTAACATCTAACTCCACTGCACTAAGAAGCTGCTCTAACTTACGGACACTGCTCTCTAAGAGAGCCACCCTATCTTCCAACATCACGCAGGATTTACGGAGGGTATAAAGTATAATAAGTAGTGTACTTTGTGCACTAAGAAATTCAAGAATGTAGCCAAGCAAATAGCAATGTAGCCAAGGCTTCTTTGTGGCCTATGTTGATTTTTCCCAAAGCATTTGATTGTGTTGATTGGACATTTCAGAGCCTCCATGACCAGTAAAAAATCAAGGACCGAGACGTCGCCCGGTATGGCGGAGCCGGGGCCCACCTTGGAGCCAGGCCTGGGGTTGGGGCTCGCGCGCGAGCGCCTGGTGGTCGGGCCTTAGCCCATGGGGCCCAGCCGGGCTCAGCCCGAAAGAGCAACGTAGACCCGCCCTCCTGTGGGTTCACCACCTGCAGAGGGGGCCATGGGGGTCGGGTGCAGAGAGGATTGGGTGGCGGTCGAGGGCGGGTGGCCCGGCGGCCCGGTCCATGCTCACAGCCCCTGGCTGTTGGGACGTGGAATGTCACCTCGCTGGGAGGGAAGGAGCCTGAGCTTGTGCGGGAGGTTGAGAGATACCGACTAGAGATACTCGGGCTCACCTCCACGCACAGCTTGGGCTCTGGTACCCAACTTCTGGAGAGGGGCTGGACGCTTCATTTTTCTGGCGTTGCCCACGGGGAGGTCACAAGGTCTCTGGTGCCTGTCGCGACGGCAATCCCCGAACCCGGTGGTGGACACGGGAAGTATGGGATGCCGTCAAGCTTAAGAAGGAGTCCTACTTATCTTTGTTGGTAGTTGGGATCCCAGAGGCAGCTGACAGGTACCGACAGGCCAAGTGTGCCGCAGCCCGTGCGGTCGCAGAGGCAAAAACTCGAGTCTGGGAGGATTTCGGGGAGGCCATGGAGGAGAACTATCGGTTGGCCTCGAAGAGATTCTGGCAAACCGTGCGACGCCTCAGGAGGCGGAAGCAGCTCTCCACCAGCACTGTTTACGGTGCGGGTGGGGAGCTGTTGACCCTGACTGGGGATGTTGTCGGGCGGTGGAAGGAGTACTTCGAGGATCTCCTCAATCCCATCGTCACGTCTTCCGAAGAGGAAGCAGAGACTGGGGACTCAGAGGCGGACTTATCCATTACCCATGCCGAAGTCACTGAGGTGATTAGAAAGCTTCTCGGTGGCAAGGCTTCTGGGGTGGATGAAATCCGTCCTGAGTACCTTAAGTCTCTGGATGTTGTGGGACTGTCTTGGCTGACATGCCTCTGCAACATCGCGTGGCGATCGGGGACAGTGCCTCTGGATTGGCAGACCGGGGTGGTGGTCCCTCTGTTTAAAAAGGGGGACCGGAGGGTGTGTTCCAAATATAGGGGGATCACACTCCTCAGCCTCCCCAGTAAGGTCTATTCCAGAGGAGAATTCGACTGATGGTCGAACCTCGGATTCAGGAGGAGCAGTGTGGTTTTTGTCCTGGTCGCGGCACACTGGACCAGCTCTACACGCTGCATCGGGTGCTCGAGGGTTCATGGGAGTTTGCCCAACCAGTCCACATGTGTTTTGTGGATCTGGAGAAGGCGCTCGACCGTGTCCCTTGGGGCACCCTGTGGGGAGTGCTCCAGGAGTACGGGGTCCAGGGTCCTTTGCTAAGGGCTATCCGGTCCCTGTACGACCGCAGCAGGAGCTTGGTTCGCATTGCCGGTAGTAAGTCAAACCTGTTTCCAGTGCACGTTGGCCTCCGCCAGGGCTGCCCTTTGTCACCGGTTCTGTTCATTATTTTTATGGACAGAATTTCTAGGCGCAGCCAGGGTGTAGAGGGGTTCTGGGAACCACAGAATTTCGTCTCTGCTGTTTGCCGACAATGTGGTTCTGTTGGCTTCATCAAATCAGGACCTTCAGCGTGCACTGGGGCGGTTTGCAGCCGAGTGTGAAGCGTCCGGGATGAAAATCAGCACCTCCAAATCCGAAGCTATGGTTCTCAACCGGAAAAAGGTGCTTTGCTCTCTTCAGGTCGGTGGAGTGTCCTTGCCTCAAGTGGAGGCATTTAAGTATCTTGTTCACGAGTGAGGGACGGATGGAGCGTGAGATCGATAGACGGATCGGTGCAGCATCTGCAGTGATGCGGTCACCTATGGTCATGAGATTTGGCTCATGACCGAAAGAACGAGATCGCGAGTACAAGTGGCCAAGATGAGTTTCCGCTGCAGGGTGGCTGGGCGCTCCCTTAGAGATAGGGTGAGGAGCTCGGTCACTCAGGAGGAGCTCGGAGTCGAGCCACTGCTCCTCCACATCGAAAGGAGTCAGTTGAGGTGGCTCGGGCATCTTTTCCGGATGCCCCCTGGATGCCTCGCTGGAGAGGTGTTCCGGGCACGTCCCATTGGGAGGAGCCCCGGGGAAGACCCAGGACACGCTGGAGGGACTACATCTCTCGGCTTGCTTGGGAACACCTTGGGGTTCTCCCGGAGGAGCTGGGGGAGGTGTGTGTTGATCGGGAGGTCTGGGCGGCTTTGCTTGAGCTGCTGCCCCCGCGACCCGACTCCGGATAAAGTGGAAGAAAATCGATGGATGGATGATTGGACTGTTCTCTGAGACATCTTGAGAATTTGTGGGATCCTCAAGAACAAGAACTGGACATCATCGCCAGCCTGTACACAGATACTGTGAGTGCTGTGCCAAGTGGAGGCAGGGACTCTGAGTTTGTCCCTCGGAAAACTGGCGCTCATCAGGGCTGTGTTCTGACTCCTGTACTGTTCAGTGCTTGCATGGACTGGGTGTTGGTTCAGGTTCTGGAAACCAGTGATTTGGGTGTTTTTATAGGTGAGGAATGGTCTTTTGACTTTGACTTCATGTACGATGCTGTGACCTTTACAGAATCAGTGGATACTCTGATTACAGCACTTGAGAAGCTGAATGAGGATCAGAGTGTCTGGATTTGAGATTGTCCTGGATCAAGACTAAGATGCAGGCTTTTAAGGATTCCTGTACTCAGCCATCAGAAATGTATCTGTCAGTGGTTAAAGAGTTGAACTTGTAGTGACATTCACTTATCTGGACTGTAGCGTAGATGTCTCTGGGTCCTCCGCCTTTGAGATTGAGATGCACCTGGGAAGAGTTTATGGAGTCATGAGGTTTACAAATACACTTTTGTTTGTAAAAACTAACACACACATCACAGTAGCCTGTGTGTTGGTTTTTACATATAATAAATCAACCAATCAATGATGAGCAGAGGCTCATTTTTCCCATAATGCCTTTTGGCATCTGTGTGTTAATGTTCAAACCTTCAGAATTAGTGCATTATTATCAAAGTACCAGCGCATGCTCCCAGATTTTACATCAATCAGAGACAATGAAGACAGGTACTGTGTGTGTGTGTGTGTGTGTGTGTGTGTGTGTGTGTGTGTGTGTGTGTGTGTGTGTGTGTGTGTGTGTGTGTGTGTGTGTGTGTGTGTGTGTGCGCGTGCGTGATCTTTGGAGTTATACATGTCCACTTTACAAGATGAAATTCTGATGCCTAGTATCATCCAGGTGAGCTATTGTGCCCTTGGCACGATTTTGTCTCACTGTCTGATGACTTGGTCACACAGTGATACTTTTCAAATCAAAGCATTTGTAATGATCATAATCAATTTATTTCCAGTAAATTCTGTAACAGTGCAGCCGTATTTCCACCAGTGTGGCTTTCATTCACCTGATTCTAAATTCTAAAATCCCAGGCTATTTCCCCCCGTCTGTTCCTCTGTCTCTGTCCCCCTATCTGTTCCCCCCTGTCTGTTCTCTGTCTCTGTTCCCCATTCTGTTCCTCTGTCTCTGTTCCTCTGTCTCTGTCCCCTGTCTGTTCTCTGTCTCTGTCCCCTTATCTGTTCCTCTATGTCTTTTGCTCTCAAATTAATTTCAATTTATGTAGCACCAAATCACAAGAAAATTGCCTCAAAGTGCTTCACACAAGTAAGGTCTAACCTTACCAATCCCCAGAGCAAGAACACAGGCGACAGTGGGAAGAAAAAACTCCCTCTGATGATTTGAGGAAGAAACCTCAAGCAGACCAAACTCAAGAGGGGTGACTCTCTTTGTGGGCCATGCTAACAGTTACAAGGTTTTTACAAAGTTTTATAAAGCTGAAGAAACAGAAAACAGGAAATCAAACAACACAACTTTACAAAAGAAAAAAAATTTTTTTTTTAACTTCTCTTTTGATGAGAAGTGGACTCGCACAGCGAGCCGTGACATGAGTGTATAGGAGTGTGTAACCTGGGCTAAGAGGTTCTGAACTTGGCCTCCATGGAATCTATGGATTGCTGTATTTCTCCCAGGAATTACCTTGAAGGCTGAGAGCCTGCTGAACTGGCTCTGCTCCCACTGAGTCCATATTTATGGCCAGAGACTTCTGTTGTGGTTAGCTGTCCGGACGGAACCGGACCGTTACAAGGTGCCGGACTCAAATGCTGGGAACAAGAACCAGAACAGGTTGTGAATGAAGAGCTTTATATTTACAACACTAAATAACTCTAAGTACTGTGCTGAGCTGGAGGAGGCCCACTGAGCCGAGACCGGGCCCTGCTTTTAAACTCAGATAAAACTGAAGTTATTGTACTTGGCCCCACAAATCTTAGAAACATGGTGTCTAACCAGATCCTTACTCTGGATGGCATTACCCTGACCTCTAGTAATACTGTGAGAAATCTTGGAGTCATTTTTGATCAGGATATGTCATTCAAAGCGCATATTAAACAAATATGTAGGACTGCTTTTTTGCATTTACGCAATATCTCTAAAATCAGAAAGGTCTTGTCTCAGAGTGATGCTGAAAAACTAATTCATGCATTTATTTCCTCTAGGCTGGACTATTGTAATTCATTATTATCAGGTTGTCCTAAAAGTTCCCTAAAAAGCCTTCAGTTAATTCAAAATGCTGCAGCTAGAGTACTGACGGGGACTAGAAGGAGAGAGCATATCTCACCCACATTGGCCTCTCTTCATTGGCTTCCTGTTAATTCTAGAATAGAATTTAAAATTCTTCTTCTTACTTATAAGGTTTTGAATAATCAGGTCCCATCTTATCTTAGGGACCTCGTAGTACCATATCACCCCAATAGAGCGCTTCGCTCTCAGACTGCAGGCTTACTTGTGGTTCCTGGGGTTTGTAAGAGTAGAATGGGAGGCAGAGCCTTCAGCTTTCAGGCTCCTCTCCTGTGGAACCAGCTCCCAATTCAGATCAGGGAGACAGACACCCTCTCTACTTTTAAGATTAGGCTTAAAACTTTCCTTTTTGCTAAAGCTTATAGTTAGGGCTGGATCAGGTGACCCTGAACCATCCCTTAGTTATGCTGCTATAGACGTAGACTGCTGGGGGGTTCCCATGATGCACTGTTTCTTTCTCTTTTTGCTCTGTATGCACCACTCTGCATTTAATCATTAGTGATCGATCTCTGCTCCCCTCCACAGCATGTCTTTTTCTTGGTTCTCTCCCTCAGCCCCAACCAGTCCCAGCAGAAGACTGCCCCTCCCTGAGCCTGGTTCTGCTGGAGGTTTCTTCCTGTTAAAAGGGAGTTTTTCCTTCCCACTGTAGCCAAGTGCTTGCTCACAGGGGGTCGTTTTGACCGTTGGGGTTTTACATAATTATTGTATGGCCTTGCCTTACAATATAAAGCGCCTTGGGGCAACTGTTTGTTGTGATTTGGCGCTATATAAAAAAATTGATTGATTGATTGATTGATGTTGTGGTGGAAGTTCGGGAGCCACAGAGCGCACAGGGACAGACTTGGGAGTCTGAGAATGAGCTGGAGTCCTGGAGTACACGCAGGTGGAACCGGGGCCAAGTGGGACGCAGAGAGCCGAGGACGAGGAACTAGGTGGATGCAGAACACAGGTGAGTGACTGCACTCGTAACATTGGAAGCCTTAACCAACAAACAGTTCACCGAAGGCTTAAACAGGAATGTTCTCAGGTCCAGGAATTAAGTTCACTGTCTAGGAAACAAGGTTCCCTGTTCAGGAATTGTTCACAGTTCATGAATTATCGTCAGAGGTCAGGTGTTGCGTGTCTTGTGACACAGTTCCAGTTAAGCAGGACTTGACTTTAGAAACGACTTCGAAAGTTCTTAGCTGTTCTGCATCAGATCTCATACAGTTCTTGGAATTAATACTTGGAAACAGTTCTTGGATACAGTTTTTGGAAACAGCTCTTAGTCATGCACGGTCACAAACAGGAGCATCGTGAGAACAGGATCTCACAGACATGCAGGAACTTAACTGAACATGGGCAGAGCTGTGTGCTTCAGAGGCAGAGAGCAGATGAGTTCCAAAGTGACATCGTGCAGAGAGCAGCGTGGGAGCCGCACAGAAAAGTGTCTGGAAACACAAAAGGATCAACGAGCCCTAATACGGTAATTAGAGATGGCCAGGTTACCTGGAGATGAGCTACGGGAAGCTCAGATATCAGCGCACATGGAAGCGGCAGGAATGACGATGTGTAGACAGTGGCATGGTCAAGGACACGGATTTATCATAGAAGGCTCATGGAAGAGTCAAATCCGGCCGGTCAGGATCACGGAACAAAGACTCTGGCCCAGACTGAGCTCAGAACCGGGGTTTTAAGTAGCCGGCTCTTGATCAAGTGCTCATGCGAGTCAGCTGTGAGGAGAAGATGAGCTGCAGGTATTCCTCGGCTCTGCAGCGCGCCACTTGGAGGGAGAAGGACAAAGTACACACAAGAGGTTAAAAAAGGGAAGGAGAGAGGCAGACAAAGGCAGATCATGACAGAAAGGTATTTCCAAAACACCACAATATGTGCCCAAGGAGTGCTATATAAAGGGAGAAAAGCAGGGGGCCTATGGTGGACCCCTGTGGAACCCCACATCTCATGTCACAGAGGTTCGAGGTAGTGTTAATGTACAAAACGCAGTGAGAACGACTGGCCAAGTATAATGCCAAGCATGCAAGGGTTAGCAACAGAACAGCACCAGAACCGTAGTGGTGTCTGAATCCATTGCAAGCAGAAGATCATTCACCACTTTAGTGAGAGCTGTCTCTGTGGAATGATATTTTCTAAAAGCAGACTGCAGTGGCTCAAAAAGATTATTCTCAGTAAGATAGTCCAAAGATAGAGCAAAATGATAGATTTGATATTGGGCGATAGTTTTTCAATACACTTGGGTCAAGATTAGATTTCTTAAGTAATGGTTTATTCACTGCAGATTTGAAACATTTCAGAACAGATCCAGAAGTTACATACACACTCATCTTCAACCGCTTAGTACAATTAAGGGTTGCGGGGGACTGGGGCCAGCAGTCATAGAGCGTGAGGCGGGGTACACCCAGGACAGGACACCAGTCTGTCACAGGGCCACAAACAAACACATTCACATCCACTCGCACGCCTACGGACAATTTAAAGATTCCAATGCACCACACTCACATGTCTTTGGAAGTGGGAGGAAACCGTAGCACCCGGAGAAAACCCACACAAAACACGGGGAGAACATGCAAACTTCACACAGAAAGGCCACAGATGGGAATTTAACCCCTGACCTTCTCGCTGTGAGGCAACAGTGCTAACCACTAAGCCACCGTGCTGCCCATCCAGAAGTTAATGAGAGATTAATAATTTCCAGCACAGTCCTTAAACAGTTTTGTTGGTATAGGATCAAATAAACAGGTTGTGCTTTTGTGTTGACGTTATGAGTTTCGTCAGTATGCCGAGAGATACTATCATATTCTGTAAATCTAGGTAATACCTCAGTAATGGCGCCCACCTCAATAGCAGGGTGTAGTGGCTGGGTTAAGGCATGCTGGGATATGCTTAACCTAATGTCTTCTGTTTTCTTCTCAAAGTAATCCAGGAAATCTTGTGCCATAAAAGGAGAGCAAACTACAGGTGGTTGTCCATGAATAAGTGTTGCCACCGTGTCGAACAAGAACTTTCAGTTATGCTTGTTTTTGTTGATCAGAGTAACAGGTCCACTTTGTAGCCAATAATGCATGCTTATAGTCTAAGATACAGTGAGGAAAATAAGTATTTGAACACCCTGTGGTTTTGCAAGTTCTCCCACTTAGAAATCATGGAGGGGTCTGAAATTTTCATTTTAGGTGCATGTCCACTGTGAGAGACATAATCTAAAAAAAAAAAAATCCGGAAATCACAATGTATGATTTTTTTAATAATTTATTTGTATGTTACTGCTGCAAATAAGTATTTGAACACCTACCAACCAGCAAGAATTCTGGCTCACACAGACCTGTTAATTTTTCTTTAAGAAGCCCTCTTATTCTGCACTCTTTACCTGTATTAATTGCACCTGTTTGAACTTGTTACCTGTATAAAAGGTTGTCCTAAAAGTTCCCTGAAAAGCCTTCAGTTAATTCAAAATGCTGCAGCTAGAGTACTAACGGGGACTAGAAGGAGAGAGCATATCTCACCCATATTGGCCTCTCTTCATTGGTTTCCTGTTAATTCTAGAATAGAATTTAAAATTCTTCTTCTTACTTATAAGGTTTTGAATAATCAGGTCCCATCTTATCTTAGGGACCTCATAGTACCATATCACCCCAATAGAACGCTTCGCTCTCAGACTGCAGGCTTACTTGTAGTTCCTAGCGTTTGTAAGAGTAGAATGGGAGGCAGAGCCTTCAGCTTTCAGGTTCCTCTCCTGTGGAACCAGCTCCCAATTCAGATCAGGGAGACAGACACCCTCTCTACTTTTAAGATTAGGCTTAAAACTTTCCTTTTTGCTAAAGCTTATAGTTAGGGCTGGATCAGGTGACCCTGAACCATCCCTTAGTTATACTGCTATAGACTTAAACTGCTGGGGGGTTCCCATGATGCACTGAGTGTTTCTTTCTCTTTTTGCTCTGTATGCACCACTCTGCATTTAATCATTAGTGATTGATCTCTGCTCCCCTCCACAGCATGTCTTTTTCCTGGTTCTCTCCCCTCAGCCCCAACCAGTCCCAGCAGAAGACTGCCCCTCCCTGAGCCTGGTTCTGCTGGAGGTTTCTTCCTGTTAAAAGGGAGTTTTTCCTTCCCACTGTCGCCAAGTGCTTGCTCATAGGGGGTCGTTTTGACCGTTGGGGTTTTTCTGTAATTATTGTATTGCTTTTGCCTTACAATATAAAGCGCCTTGGGGCAACTGTTTGTTGTGATTTGGCGCTATATAAATAAAATTGATTTGATTTGATAAAAGACACCTGTCCACCATAGCCAAGACCAAAGAGCTGTCTAAGGACACCAGGGACAAAACTGTAGACCTGCACAAGGTTGGGATGGACTACAGGACAACAGGCAAGCAGCTTGGTAGAAGACAACAACTGTTATGATTATTTATTAGAAAGTGGAAGAAACACAAGATGATTGTCAATCTCCCTCGGTCTGGGGTTGAACTTGAACTTGAACTTATTTATTTGGCACACAACTCATCAATAACAAAAACTGATATACAAGACAATTCCACAGTGACGTGTGACCAAAAAGGGGGTGAGCAGAAGCAAAGCTTATAAACGCCCACCCGATATATACATACATACATATATACACATTACCTACCATGCAAGATCTCACTTTGTGGGGTGAGGATGATTCTGAGAAAGCTCAGAACTACACAGGAGGACCTGGTCAATGACCTGAAGAGAGCTAGGACCACAGTCACAAAGATTACATTAGTAACACATGATGCTGTCACAGTTTAAAATCCTGCAGGGCAGCAAGGTCCCCCTGCTCAAGCCAGCACATGTCCAGGCCCATCTGAAGTTCACCAGTGACCATCTGGATGATCCAGAGGAGGCATGGGAGAAGGTCATGTGTTCAGATGAGACCAGAATAGAGCTTTTTGGAATCAACTCCACTTACCATGTTTAGAGGATGAGAACAACCCCAAGAAAACCATCCCAACCATGAAGCATGGGGGTGGAAACATCATACTCTGGGGGTGCTCTTCTGCAAAGGGGACAGGACGACTGCACCATATTGAAGGGAGGATGGATGGGGTGATGTATTGTGAGATTTTGGCAAACAACCTCCTTCCCTCAGTAAGAGCATTGAAGATGGGTCGTGGCTGGGTCTTCCAGCATGACAATGACCCCAAGCACACAGCCAGGGCAACTAAGGAGGGGCTCCGTAAGAAACATTTCAAGGTCCTGGAGTGGCCTGGCCAGTCTCCAGACCTGAATGCAATAAATCTTTGGAGGGAGCTGAAACTCCAAACCTGAAAGATCTAGAGAAGATCTGTATGGAGGAATAGACCAAAATCCCTGCTGCAGTGTGTGAAAACCTGGTGAAAAACTACAGGAATCGTTTGACCTCTGTAATTGCAACAAAGGCTACTGTACCAAATATTAACATTGATTTTCACAGGTGTTCAAATACTTATTTGCAGCAGTAACATACAAATAAATTATTAAAAAATCATACATTGTGATTTCCAGATGTTTTTTTTAGATCATGTCTCTCACAGTGTACATGCACCTAAGATGAAAATTTCAAAATGAGCAAATATTTACACAAAAACAACAAAGTTTATCAGTTTGAACATTAAATATCTTGTCTTTGTGGTGTATTCAGTTGAATATAGGTTGAAGAGGATTTGCAAATCATTGTATTCTGTTTTTATTTACATTTTACACAACATCCCAACTTCATTGGAATTGGGGTTGTAGGATGGTTCTTTTTTTCTTCTTACCTTGGCTATACGTAGTATGCTGGACAGAGCAGGGAGTCAGATGTTCATTCAAATTATATTTTAGATCACCAACTGCTTGTAAACGAAACCTAGATTTATAAATTACAGCAACATTCCCGCCTTGGTTTGTATCATGAGGGCATGCCTCATTTAAGGGGAGGACAGCAGTTGGTTTAAGCCAGGGTCCGGGTTCATAAAGCAGTCTAATCTTGTTTCGTCAGATAAACTCACTTAGTTGACTAGTTTTTTATGTTAGTTGTTGCACAAAGCGCTTAGTCAGCTGAAGTTTCACATTACCCGACAAGTTTTTCGCCTGGTACAGAGGGGGCTAACCTTATTTTAGTTGATAAAACTTCAATGTCTTATCTCAAAAAATGGCAGCTATCATATACACTGGAACACTCAAAAGCACCCCTACATTGCTCGTATTCCTGTAAAAGGAGGAGCTTCTTTTTTTCTTTTGGCCATGGTTGCAGCAGACAACTGTCATGATGTGTTTATGACAGTTCTCACATAACAAGACCCCGAGATACTTAAACTCCTCCACTTGAGGCAAGGACACTCCACCGACCTGAAGAGGGCAAAGCACCTTTTTCCAGTCGAGAACCATGGCCTCAGATTTTGAGGTGCTGATTTTCATCCCGGGCGCTTCACACTCGGCTGCAAACCGCCCCAGTGCACGCTGAAGGTCCTGATTTGACGAAGCCAACAGAACCACATCGTCCGCAAACAGCAGAGACGAGATTCTGTGGTTCCCAGACCCCCTCTACACCCTGGCTGCGCCTAGAAATTCTGTCCATAAAAATAATGAACAGAACCGGTGACAAAAGTCAGCCCTGGCGGAGGCCAACGTGGACTGGAAACAGGTTTGACTTACTACCGGCAATGCGAACCAAGCTCCTTCTGCGGTCGTACAGGGACCGGATAGCCCTTAGCAAAGGACCCCAGACCCCGTACTGCCGGAGCACTCCCCACAGGGCGCCCCGAGGGACACGGTCGAATGCCTTCTCCAGATCCACAAAACACATGTGGAGTGGTTGGGTGAACTCCCATGAACCCTCGAGCACCCGATGGAGCGTGTAGAGCTGGTCCAGTGTGCCGCGACCAGGACGAAAATCACACTCCTCCTCCAGAATCCGAGGTTCGACCATCGGTCGAATTCTCCTCTCCAGTACTCAGACGTATCGTTATCTTTGGCTGCTTTCAGTGATGCCGGTATTTGATGCCGATTGTTCTGTCTGAGTTATTTTCATTAGTTACTTCATCCAAACCATCAACATGTTTATTAGACCCCATTCCTACCAGGCTGCTCAAGGAAGCCCTACCATTATTTAATGCTTCGATCTTAAATATGATCAATCTATCTTTGTTAGTTGGCTATGTACCACAGGCTTTTAAGGTGGCAGTAATTAAACCATTACTTAAAAAGCCATCACTTGACCCAGCTATCTTAGCTAATTATAGGCCAATCTCCAACCTTCCTTTTCTCTCAAACATTCTTGAAAGGGTAGTTGTAAAACAGCTAACTGATCATCTGCAGAGGAATGGTCTATTTGAAGAGTTTCAGTCAGGTTTTAGAATTCATCATAGTACAGAAACAGCATTAGTGAAGGTTACAAATGATCTTCTTATGGCCTCGGACAGTGGACTCATCTCTGTGCTTGTTCTGTTAGACCTCAGTGCTGCTTTTGATACTGTTGACCATAAAATTTTATTACAGAGATTAGAGCATGCCATAGGTATTAAAGGCACTGCGCTGCGGTGGTTTGAATCATATTTGTCTAATAGATTACAATTTGTTCATGTAAATGGGGAATCTTCTTCACAGACTAAAGTTAATTATGGAGTTCCACAAGGTTCTGTGCTAGGACCAATTTTATTCACTTTATATATGCTTCCCTTAGGCAGTATTATTAGACGGTATTGCTTAAATTTTCATTGTTACGCAGATGATACCCAGCTTTATCTATCCATGAAGCCAGAGGACACACACCAATTAGCTAAACTGCAGGATTGTCTTACAGACATAAAGACATGGATGACCTCTAATTTCCTGCTTTTAAACTCAGATAAAACTGAAGTTATTGTACTTGGCCCCACAAATCTTAGAAACATGGTGTCTAACCAGATCCTTACTCTGGATGGCATTACCCTGACCTCTAGTAATACTGTGAGAAATCTTGGAGTCATTTTTGATCAGGATATGTCATTCAAAGCGCATATTAAACAAATATGTAGGACTGCTTTTTTGCATTTACGCAATATCTCTAAAATCAGAAAGGTCTTGTCTCAGAGTGATGCTGAAAAACTAATTCATGCATTTATTTCCTCTAGGCTGGACTATTGTAATTCATTATTATCAGGTTGTCCTAAAGTTCCCTAAAAAGCCTTCAGTTAATTCAAAATGCTGCAGCTAGAGTGCTGACGGGGACTAGAAGGAGAGAGCATATCTCACCCATATTGGCCTCTCTTCATTGGCTTCCTGTTAATTCTAGAATAGAATTTAAATTCTTCTTCTTACTTATAAGGTTTTGAATAATCAGGTCCCATCTTATCTTAGGGACCTCGTAGTACCATATCACCCCAATAGAGCGCTTCGCTCTCAGACTGCAGGCTTACTTGTAGTTCCTAGGGTTTGTAAGAGTAGAATGGGAGGCAGAGCCTTCAGCTTTCAGGCTCCTCTCCTGTGGATCCAGCTCCCAATTCAGATCAGGGAGACAGACACCCTCTCTACTTTTAAGATTAGGCTTAAAACTTTCCTTTTTTGCTAAAGCTTATAGTTAGGGCTGGATCAGGTGACCCTGAACCATCCCTTAGTTATGCTGCTATAGACGTAGACTGCTGGGGGGTTCCCATGATGCACTGTTTCTTTCTCTTTTTGCTCTGTATGCACCACTCTGCATTTAATCATTAGTGATCGATCTCTGCTCCCCCCACAGCATGTCTTTTTCCTGGTTCTCTCCCTCAGCCCCAACCAGTCCCAGCAGAAGACTGCCCCTCCCTGAGCCTGGTTCTGCTGGAGGTTTCTTCCTGTTAAAAGGGAGTTTTTCCTTCCCACTGTAGCCAAGTGCTTGCTCACAGGGGGTCGTTTGACGTTGGGGTTTTACATCATTATTGTATGGCCTTGCCTTACAATATAAAGCGCCTTGGGGCAACTGTTTGTTGTGATTTGGCGCTATATAAAAAAAAATTGATTGAAATTGATTGATTGACATGTCTCGGACACTCGAGTGAAGAGAGGGGCAGAGCTGTCGACAGATCACCACCTGGTGGTGAGTTGGATCCGCTGGGAGGGGAGGAAGCCGGTCAGACCTGGCAGGCCCAAACGTATCGTGAGGGTTTGCCGGGAACGACTGGCGGAACCCTCTGTCAGCGAGATCTTCAACTCCCACCTCCGGGAGAGCTTCTCCCTCATCCCGGGGGAGGTTGGAGACATGGAGTCCGAGTGGACCATGTTCTCCACCTCCACTGTCGATGCGGCCGCTCGTAGCTGTGGTCACAAGGTCTCTGGTGCCTGTCGCGGCGGCAATCCCCGAACCTGGTGGTGGACACCGGAAGTAAGGGATGCCGTGAAGGTGAAGAAGGAGTCCTACTTATCTTTGTGGGCAGGTGGGACCCCACCGGCAGCTGACAGGTACCGGCAGGCCAAGTGTGCCGCAGCCCGTGCGGTCGCAGAGGCAAAAACTCGGGTCTGGGAGGAGTTCGGGGAGGCCATGGAGGAGGACTATCGGTCGGCCTTGAAGAGATTCTGGCAAACCGTTGGACGCCTCAGGAGGCGGAAGCAGCTCTCAACAGCTCCCCACCCGCACTGTTATGTTGTCGGGCGGTGGAAGGAGTACTTCGAGGATCTCCTCAATCCCATCGTCACGTCTTCCGAAGAGGAAGCAGAGACTGGGGACTCAGAGGCGGACTCATCCATTAGTCACCGAGGTGGTTAAAAAGCTCCTCGGTGGCAAGGCTCCTGGGGTGGATGAAATCCGTCCTGAGTACCTTAAGTCTCTGGATGTTGTGGGACTGTCTTGGCTGACACGCCTCTGCAACATCGCGTGGCGATCGGGGACAGTGCCTCTGGATTGGCAGACCGGGGTGGTGGTCCCTCTGTTTAAGAAGGGGGACTGGAGGGTGTGTTCCAACTATCAATCAATCAATTTTTTTTTTATATAGCGCCAAATCACAACAAACAGTTGCCCCAAGGCGCTTTATATTGTAAGGCAAGGCCATACAATAATGATGTAAAACCCCAACGGTCAAAACGACCCCCTGTGAGCAAGCACTTGGCTACAGTGGGAAGGAAAAAACTCCCTTTTAACAGGAAGAAACCTCCAGCAGAACCAGGCTCAGGGAGGGGCAGTCTTCTGCTGGGACTGGTTGGGGCTGAGGGAAGAGAACCAGGAAAAAGACATGCTGTGGAGGGGAGCAGAGATCGATCACTAATGATTAAATGCAGAGTGGTGCATACAGAGCAAAAAGAGAAAGAAACAGTGCATCATGGGAACCCCCCAGCAGTCTACGTCTATAGCAGCATAACTAAGGGATGGTTCAGGGTCACCTGATCCAGCCCTAACTATAAGCTTTAGCAAAAAGGAAAGTTTTAAGCCTAATCTTAAAAGTAGAGAGGGTGTCTGTCTCCCTGATCTGAATTGGGAGCTGGTTCCACAGGAGAGGAGCCTGAAAGCTGAAGGCTCTGCCTCCCATTCTACTCTTACAAACCCTAGGAACTACAAGTAAGCCTGCAGTCTGAGAGCGAAGCGCTCTATTGGGGTGATATGGTACTACGAGGTCCCTAAGATAAGATGGGACCTGATTATTCAAAACCTTATAAGTAAGAAGAAGAATTTTAAATTCTATTCTAGAATTAACAGGAAGCCAATGAAGAGAGGCCAATATGGGTGAGATATGCTCTCTCCTTCTAGTCCCCGTCAGCACTCTAGCTGCAGCATTTTGAATTAACTGAAGGCTTTTTAGGGAACTTTTAGGACAACCTGATAATAATGAATTACAATAGTCCAGCCTAGAGGAAATAAATGCATGAATTAGTTTTTCAGCATCACTCTGAGACAAGACCTTTCTGATTTTAGAGATATTGCGTAAATGCAAAAAAGCAGTCCTACATATTTGTTTAATATGCGCTTTGAATGACATATCCTGATCAAAAATGACTCCAAGATTTCTCACAGTATTACTAGAGGTCAGGGTAATGCCATCCAGAGTAAGGATCTGGTTAGACACCATGTTTCTAAGATTTGTGGGGCCAAGTACAATAACTTCAGTTTATCTGAGTTTAAAAGCAGGAAATTAGAGGTCATCCATGTCTTTATGTCTGTAAGACAATCCTGCAGTTTAGCTAATTGGTGTGTGTCCTCTGGCTTCATGGATAGATAAAGCTGGGTATCATCTGCGTAACAATGAAAATTTAAGCAATACCGTCTAATAATACTGCCTAAGGGAAGCATATATAAAGTGAATAAAATTGGTCCTAGCACAGAACCTTGTGGAACTCCATAACTAACTTTAGTCTGTGAAGAAGATTCCCCATTTACATGAACAAATTGTAATCTATTAGACAATATGATTCAAACCACCGCAGCGCAGTGCCTTTAATACCTATGGCATGCTCTAATCTCTGTAATAAAATTTTATGGTCAACAGTATCAAAAGCAGCACTGAGGTCTAACAGAACAAGCACAGAGATGAGTCCACTGTCCGAGGCCATAAGAAGATCATTTGTAACCTTCACTAATGCTGTTTCGGTACTATGATGAATTCTAAAACCTGACTGAAACTCTTCAAATAGACCATTCCTCTGCAGATGATCAGTTAGCTGTTTTACAACTACCCTTTCAAGAATTTTTGAGAGAAAAGGAAGGTTGGAGATTGGCCTATAATTAGCTAAGATAGCTGGGTCAAGTGATGGCTTTTTAAGTAATGGTTTAATTACTGCCACCTTAAAAGCCTGTGGTACATAGCCAACTAACAAAGATAGATTGATCATATTTAAGATCGAAGCATTAAATAATGGTAGGGCTTCCTTGAGCAGCCTGGTAGGAATGGGGTCTAATAAACATGTTGATGGTTTGGATGAAGTAACTAATGAAAATAACTCAGACAGAACAATTGGAGAGAAAGAGTCTAACCAAATACCGGCATCACTGAAAGCAGCCAAAGATAACGATACGTCTTTGGGATGGTTATGAGTAATTTTTTCTCTAATAGTTAAAATTTTGTTAGCAAAGAAAGTCATGAACTCATTACTAGTTAAAGTTAATGGAATACTCAGCTCAATAGAGCTCTGACTCTTTGTCAGCCTGGCTACAGTGCTGAAAAGAAACCTGGGGTTGTTCTTATTTTCTTCAATTAGTGATGAGTAGAAAGATGTCCTAGCTTTACGGAGGGCTTTTTTATAGAGCAACAGACTCTTTTTCCAGGCTAAGTGAAGATCTTCTAAATTAGTGAGACGCCATTTCCTCTCCAACTTACGGGTTATCTGCTTTAAGCTACGAGTTTGAGAGTTATACCATGGAGTCAGACACTTCTGATTTAAAGCTCTCTTTTTCAGAGGAGCTACAGCATCCAAAGTTGTCTTCAATGAGGATGTAAAACTATTGACGAGATACTCTATCTCCCTTACAGAGTTTAGGTAGCTACTCTGCACTGTGTTGTTATATGGCATTAGAGAACATAAAGAAGGAATCATATCCTTAAACCTAGTTACAGCGCTTTCTGAAAGACTTCTAGTGTAATGAAACTTATTCCCTACTGCTGGGTAGTCCATCAGAGTAAATGTAAATGTTATTAAAAATGATCAGACAGAAGGGAGTTTTCAGGGAATACTGTTAAGTCTTCTATTTCCATACCATAAGTCAGAACAAGATCTAAGATATGATTAAAGTGGTGGGTGGACTCATTTACTTTTTGAGCAAAGCCAATAGAGTCTAATAATAGATTAAATGCAGTGTTGAGGCTGTCATTCTCAGCATCTGTGTGGATGTTAAAATCGCCCACTATAATTATCTTATCTGAGCTAAGCACTAAGTCAGACAAAAGGTCTGAAAATTCACAGAGAAACTCACAGTAACGACCAGGTGGACGATAGATAATAACAAATAAAACTGGTTTTTGGGACTTCCAATTTGGATGGACAAGACTAAGAGACAAGCTTTCAAATGAATTAAAGCTCTGTCTGGGTTTTTGATTAATTAATAAGCTGGAATGGAAGATTGCTGCTAATCCACCGCCCCGGCCCGTGCTACGAGCATTCTGACAGTTAGTGTGACTCGGGGGTGTTGACTCATTTAAACTAACATATTCATCCTGCTGTAACCAGGTTTCTGTTAGGCAGAATAAATCAATATGTTGATCAATTATTATATCATTTACCAACAGGGACTTAGAAGAGAGAGACCTAATGTTTAATAGACCACATTTAACTGTTTTAGTCTGTGGTGCAGTTGAAGGTGCTATATTATTTTTCTTTTTGAATTTTTATGCTTAAATAGATTTTTGCTGGTTATTGGTAGTCTGGGAGCAGGCACCGTCTCTACGGGGATGGGGTAATGAGGGGATGGCAGGGGGAGAGAAGCTGCAGAGAGGTGTGTAAGACTACAACTCTGCTTCCTGGTCCCAACCCTGGATAGTCACGGTTTGGAGGATTTAAGAAAATTGGCCAGATTTCTAGAAATGAGAGCTGCTCCATCCAAAGTGGGATGGATGCCGTCTCTCCTAACAAGACCAGGTTTTCCCCAGAAGCTTTGCCAATTATCTATGAAGCCCACCTCATTTTTTGGACACCACTCAGACAGCCAGCAATTCAAGGAGAACATGCGGCTAAACATGTCACTCCCGGTCTGATTGGGGAGGGGCCCAGAGAAAACTACAGAGTCCGACATTGTTTTTGCAAAGTTACACACCGATTTAATGTTAATTTTAGTGACCTCCGATTGGCGTAACCGGGTGTCATTACTGCCGACGTGAATTACAATCTTACCAAATTTACGCTTAGCCTTAACCAGCAGTTTCAAATTTCCTTCAATGTCGCCTGCTCTGGCCCCCGGAAGACAATTGACTATGGTTGCTGGTGTCGCTAACTTCACATTTCTCAAAACAGAGTCGCCAATAACCAGAGTTTGATCCTCGGCGGGTGTGTCGTCGAGTGGGGAAAAACGGTTAGAAATGTGAACGGGTTGGCGGTGTACACGGGGCTTCTGTTTAGGGCTACGCTTCCTCCTCACAGTCACCCAGTCAGCCTGCTTTCCCGGCTGCTCGGGATCTGCCAGGGGGGGAACTAACGGCGGCTAAGCTACCTTGGTCCGCACCGACTACAGGGGCCTGGCTAGCTGTAGAATTTTCCACGGTGCGAAGCCGAGTCTCCAATTCGCCCAGCCTGGCCTCCAAAGCTACGAATAAGCTACACTTATTACAAGTACCATTACTGCTAAAGGAGGCCGAGGAATAACTAAACATTTCACACCCAGAGCAGAAAAGTGCGGGAGAGACAGGAGAAGCCGCCATGCTAAATCGGCTAAGAGCTAGTAGCTACGCTAAGCTAGCGGATTCCTAAAAACACGCAAAGTGAATAATGTGTAAATAATTTAGAGGTGATTCAGCAGAAGGAGTGCTTTAGTTAAGGCACGTAAAGATTACACTGGGAAACAAATCGTAATCTAGATAACTAGATCAATCTAACTGCGCAGATTAAACAGCTAACAGATACAGAAAAACACCGCTGTGCTCCGGAACAGGAAGTGATACAATACCGCAGTGAGAGCCAACCACCAGTAGAGGCAAGCTTCAGACATGTGGCCGAAGGTCAAATGATACGACTACAAAGTCGAACATCGACCTCTGGCTCAGGGTGTCCTGGTGCCACGTGCACTTATGGACACGCTTGTGCTCGAACATGGTGTTCGTGATGGACAAACTGTGACTAGCACAGAAGGTCGGGTACTCTGCACTGCCGCTCGGCCCCTAGGCCGAGACAACGGTGAGAGACCTGTCCCCGACCTGAAGGCGTAGGGACGCGACTCTCTTGTTCACCGGAGTGAACTCCAACACATGGCAACTGAGCTGGGGAGCAATAAGCAATGCAACCCCAGCTCTCCGCCTCTCCTCGTGGGCAACGCCAGAAAAATGAAGCGTCCAGCCCCTCTCCAGGAGTTGGGTACTAGAGCCCAAGCTGTGCGTGGAGGTGAGCCCGACTATCTCTAATCGGTATCTCTCAACCTCCCGTACAAGCTCAGGCTCCTTCCCCCCCAGCGAGGTGACATTCCATGTCCCAACAGACAGGGGCTGTGAGCATGGACCGGGCCACCCGCCCTCGACCGCCACCCAATCCTCTCTGCACCCGACCCCCATGCCCCCCTCTGCAGGTGGTGAACCCACAGGAGGGCGGGCCATGTCGCTCTTTCGGGCCAAGCCTGGCCGGGCCCCATGGGCTAAGGCCCGACCATCAGGCGCTCGCGCGCGAGCCCCAACCCCAGGCCTGGCTCCAGGATGGGGCCCCGGCTCCGCCATACTGGGCGACGTCTCGGTCCTTGATTTTTTTACTGGACATGGAGGTTCTGAACTGCCCTTAGTCTGACCCGTCACCTAGGACCTGTTTGCCTTGGGAGACCCTACAGCGAGCACAAAGCCCCCGACAAAATAGCTCCTAGGATCATCCGGGTACGCAAACTCCCCCACCACGATAAGGTGGCAGCTAGAGGGGGAGCATCAGCAACCCATGGTGACCCCATAACGAAGGCCAGTTATCAATAAAATTAAAGCCTTGCTGCCTACAACATTGTGCCAGCTGCCTATTCAACGATGTAAGCTTGCTAAATGCCTCATCATTACTCGGGAGGGGAGGGGACCAAAGACTATTAATTGATGCTGACACATCTTTCTTGCGAGATCACAAGTCCTCTCTATGTCCATTTTTGTGACCTCTTAGTGTCTCATGCAAATATCATTGGCACCGATGTGAATAAATATGTGGTTATATCTTTGTCATGTCATGTTCTTCTGTTTGTTCCCCTGTGCTTGTCCCTGTGTGCCTGTCATCTTGTTGTTCATCTCTGTCTTTCTGTCCCTCTGTGCCTGTCCCTGTGTCTGTTCATCTGTGTCTGTCTTTCTGTCCCTCTCAGCGCACAGTGAGCAGAGTTTTACAAACACATTTTTTAAATTTTCTTTTCTGTCAGTTTGCTCTCAGTGTCTCTGTGAGTGTCCTTGCTGTGGTTAAACTAAAAACACAGCTGCATTAACAACAAACACTAACCCCCCCCCCCCCCCCCCCCAAAAAAAAATCCCCTCCTAAAATCTGTTCCTGAGACGGCATGACGGTAAAATATGCTGATAAAACCTTCTTACCTCTCAGTCAGGTCGTGGTTTCTACATAAATACACAAATTCTTTATCGTTCCTGCTCAGAGACTCTAAACCAGGGGCGCATCCAGACGCAAAGACTGTGTTGTGGACAGACGTGGCCTGCACAACACCCCATGATTAAAGGTCCACATTTGAAGACATTTTTCATACTACTACTACTAAGAATAATAATAATTGCAATAACTAAAATGTTTAATCAGTATTACTCTGGGCCTAGGTTTTACTGTAGTTCTGGACTCAGTTTAATTGATGAGCCATATAAAAATAAGTGTAGTTAGTTTAACTGTTCTGCATAACTAAAGTGGGATGTGAAGCAACATCTTTTTTAATGTAATGTCTAAGCTCAGCATTACTGGGTCTGTTTGGGATTCGAGCTTTAAAATCAGGCCAGTTAGAATGAGGGAAGCCAAAAATATGAAACTGATTACAGCTCTTGTGGTTTGTAATCTGATCAAACAAACGGGTAGGTTGTGATATCCTGATATCTTGGCTACAGGCCTGTGGTTTGAATTGGTGTTGAATGACGTAAAAGCTGTAGAAAAGCCGTCCCCTTAAAATGTGTTTATGCTGAAGTATTTAAATAACGTGCAGGTTAAAGTCTTTCTTCAATATGAAGTTAGAAAAGAGCAGCAACAGTTAGAGAGTGAAATAGAATCTGTTCAGCAGGAGAACAGTTTGCTCTTAACTGTCTCCACTTTGTTTTACATTAAACTCTAGGACGCCATCATAAAAGGGTTTTGGTAAACCGGTAGATGGTGAACAGATTATGATTTGGCTGTTTAAAAAAAAAAAATCAGTCCCTCTCGCCCACTTGTTTATCACTACAGTAAAAACCAGGGGTCAGGCTCACATCTGCAGCGTCTACCTGATGTTATGTGCACCTCATCATGTTGCACGTGCACACTGGCTGTAGTTTAACCAAACAGAAACACTCCACAGCTCCATTAGCGTCTGTGACTGTGCCGTGAAGTTGCCATTCAGATTTGTGCCGTGCCAACAACAGGTGGCAAACAAAGTGCACGTGTTTGTTGTGTTCTTGTAGGTTGTTCACAGGAGTGAGAAAACTTTGCCAGATTTCATTATATTTCTGTGAGAAAACACTGTATTTCATATTTAGTTAAGATATGAAGAAGCGATTGGTTACCTTTTAATGTTTCCCCGTCCTACAGTGTGGAGGCGGAGCGACGATGTGTCACTCTGCTGATGGAAGTGCACAGAGCATTAGACTCCATCAGTGTGTGTGTGTGTGTGTGTGTGTGTGTGTGTGTGTGTGTCTGTCACACTTTGATGTCGCGTTCGGTTTCCTCTGATCCTGTTCTGGATGATGTCCAGGTCTTTGTCAGGAGGAGCACTGGTTCCTCCCTTTCCTGGAGGTTGTGTTCAGCGGTTCATGCACTCTGCTTTCACCTAACGCTGGCGCTCAAAGTGCTCTGTGATGCCTCACGGCCGTCCATCTACATGTGCTCTCACACACCGATGTTGGCGTCAGTGAACTTCTTGTCTGATGGGGAATTGAACCAATGATCCTCACAAGCAGGTCTGTGTGCATACTGCAGTTTTTCTGTTTGTTAGCCAGCACGGGTGGACCAAGGATTTTACAAGTACAGCCCTTTTGAGGTGGGATATTAACCTGAACCATCTCCACATCTCCAGGTACCCGGAAGGTGACCCGCACCCCCTGTACCCATGAGGACCACAGGGCAATATTGGTACGACCACAGGGGGTGCCTGAGGGTCTCTGGTTAAACACCCTCAATCAATAAGTCAAGTTCCCAGCCACACACTCAACTCCTGTCTCCTGATCCTGGGGCGCTAGTTGTCCATTTTATGACAGTTTTCTGTCTAAGTCAATATTCTGTTATTCTGTTGTTGTTTTTTATCAAAACTTGTGAAAACCAAAGAATTGCATGTGGAGATTTTTCAGTGCTATGACCACCATTTCCTGAATGAAACTGAAGCGGACAAACTAGTTAAACGAGCCGTGATTAGTGAGAAATCGAAGCGACTCAGCTCGAATGAAGCTCCGATGGACTTGTGTTTCGAGACGTCAGCATCTGCGCCGCGTGATTTTTCACTACAGAATTTGGAATTTATTTTCTTTGTTGTAATCAAAGGTAAGAACAATACAATTAATAGAATGAATAAGACATTGTTTCATAATGAAAACAGAATGGAGATGGTTTAAAAAGAAAACTTTGTGGGGTGGGGTGATGGTCTAGTGGATAAGTGTTGGGCTTGAGACCAGAGGATCCACTGTTCAAATCCCAGCCTGACTGGAAGATCGCTAGAGGCCCTTGGGCAAGGTCCTTAATCCCCTAGTTGCTCCCATTGTGCAGTGAGTACTTTGTATGGCAGCAGCCTGACATTGGGGTGAATGTGAGGCATTATTGTAAAGCACTTTGAGTGTCTGATGCAGATGAAAAAGTGCTATAAAAATACAGTCCATTTACCATTTGTGGTCAACATGTGGGGTGAAGCCGAACATATTTTGATGTAGAGAATGATGTCTGAAGCTTTTATTATTTCATATAAAATTATTTAAACAGATTATTTGGATGTCTTATAATAGTATACTATTTTGGGTTATGGTGGTACCATAAAAAACTGGTGTCACTGTATATAACTTTTCTTGCAGTCTTGCGTACACGCCGCTGAGGAAACTAGTTTAGCTGCACAATCAATGGGTCCAAGTACAACGATTTACCCAGACTGACAACAAACATGAGTAAATTAATTACTTTTATGCATTTTGTGTGGTTTCTTGGGGGATTTAGTGAATGCAGAAATCCTGTCTGGCCTCAAAACGTGTTCTGTGATATAAATTAAACACACCCTCTCTTCTTCTGCAGCGTTTAATGGCAGCCGACATCGTTATTGTTGCCACCTTCTCCATCAGTCCGTTACAGCAGAACTAAATCCTCTCGAGTCCAGTGTCTTTCAAGTACTTACAGAGCCAACACTTTCCCCTCCCACTTTAATTTAACCTAACCAGGTTAGTCCCACTGAGACCGAGAGCTCTTTTGTGAAGTTTCCAGTCCACCTAACCTGCTGATCCTATGTCTGAAATACTTCCAACAGAAACTTCTTTCAGGCCTGTTCTTCTAAATTCTGAGAGAAGCTCTTGACTTTCTCTGGAATATTTATTACAATACATGAGGACGTCCCTAATCACCAAAACCATGTCCTAAATAAGGTCTTGACGACTCCTCGTCCCAGAGATCAAGGATCCAGTGACCAATTTCATATTTATTTACTTTAAGACTCAATAAAATGTTGTTGACATAGAAAACCTGTAAAGCCGACTTGTAGTACACAGAAAATTCACAAGTGGTATTGATAAGGGAATCGATAAAGAATCAGATCAATAAGCGGAATCGACAGTGGCACTGATATTGATCAAATCTTATCGATACCCATCGCTAGTCATGATTCCAGCGAACTCTTGCAGAACTTTGTTTTCTAGTGTGTTGGCAGTAAGCTGATCATGCAGTCAGTGATCTTGAAGCCTTCAGTTAAGGAGGAGGTCAAAGAAGGTGTGCACATTTCCTGCCTTCACATGTGGGCACTACGGACGCTCTGGTTTTTTTTTTAACGACGAGAGAATGAAATACTCAGCGCCTCCTGGCTGTGAGAGCAGCACCTGTGCACCATGAAGACACGAGCCCACGAGAATTAAACAAAAAACTTGTTGCATCAATGAGGACAAACTGGATGCTGATAAAATTTTAATGATCGTAGAAAACGGCTGTGAGGAATTGATTCTTTACATGCAGCTTTTTATCGGACTTGGACTTCATTTCCTTCAACCCTTAAGAAATATGAGGGGTGGTTGAAATGTTCTGCCTCCGACACAGTTCTTTCAAAAACAATCAAGATACTCACAAGAATCTGTTTAAACCCTGGATGCTTCTCCATCAGGCAGTCTCATTCCCTTTCCCCACCTACACTGGATAGGTCTTTGCATCTGGTTTTGCACCTCTGTGTCATGAGGGTAACTGTGCCTCTGGTTTGTTCTTTCAGTTTGGGGAAAAATGAGAAAGTCTTGCAAAGTGTCAACATATTGGTCAGAGTTGACCGTGTTGCCATATTCCAAAAATTCTGCAAGGACTATGCCATCACACTCCCAAAAAAAGGTCAGTAAGACTTTTCCTTCTGAAGGGATGACTTTCTGATTATTATTATTTATTATTTTTCAGGCAAGGTGAGTCCTAATGCCTGTACTTTAGTGACCTCCTGGCTGTACCAACATCCACACAGGCGTCGCCACAGATGACACTGTCCGCAGGTGTTCAACCCTCCGCCGTGAGGAATTCAGTCGCAGCACCATGTTTTGAATACATGTCCGTGTACCTCGCCATTTTTTACTGCTTAGAGTCATTTATATATATATATATATATATATATATATATATATATATATATATATATATGGACATCCAGTGTGGGCAGCAAAGTAAGAATTTCATTGTACAGGGAAACGTGTTTCTTTACTGTGCATATGAGAATAAAAGCTTTGAATCTTTGAATCTTGAAATGTTTCCCCTCTTTGAATCTCTTCTAATGAGTGGCAACATGGGAGCCTCTAAACAACTCTCAAATGACCTGAAAACAAAGATTGTTCAACATCATGGTTTAGGGGAAGGATACAAAAAGCTATCTCAGAGATTTCAGCTGTCAGTTTCCACTGTGAGGAACATAGTGAGGAAATGGAAGACCACAGGCACAGTACTAGTTAAGGCCCGAAGTGGCAGGCCAAGAAAAATCTCAGATAAACTGAAGTGAAGGATGGTGAGAACAGTCATAGTCAACCCACAGACCTGCTCCAAAGACCTACAACATGATCTTGCTGCAGATAGTGTCTCTGTGCATCGTTCAACTATACAGCGCACTTTGCACAAGGAGATGCTGCATGATGCTTTAATGCAGAGGAAGCCTTTTCTGCTTACACGCCACAGAGTCACTTGGGGTATGCTAAAGCACATTTGGACAAGCCAGCTTCATTTTGGAATAAGGTGCTGTGGACTGATGAAACTAAAATTGAGTTATTTGGACATAACAAGGGGCAGTATGCATGGCTGAAAAAGAACACAGCATTCCAAGAAAAACACTTGCTACCTACAGTAAAATCTGGAGGTGGTTCCATCATGCTGTGGGGCTGTGTGGCCAGTGTAGGTACTGGGAATCTTGTTAAAGTTGAGGGTCACATGGATTCCAGTCAGTATCAGCAGATTCTTGAGAACAGTGTTCATGAATCAGTGACAAAGTTGAAGTTGCGCCGGGGCTGGATCTTTCAACAAGACAACGACCCTAAACACTGCTCAAAATCTACTAAGGAATTCAAGCAGAGGAACAAGTACAATGTTCTGGAATGGCCATCTCAGTCCCCAGACTTGAATATTATTGAAAATCTGTGGTATGATTTTAAGTGGGCTGTCCATGCTCAGAAACCAACAAACCTGAGATGTTTTGTAAAGAAGAATGGTCCAAAATACCTTCAACCAGAATCCAGACTCTCACTGGAAGCTATAGGAAGCATTTAGAGGCTGTTATTTCTGCAAAAGAAGGATCTACTAAATATTGATGTATTTTGTCTGTTGGGGTGCCCAAATTTATGCACCTGTCTAATTTTGTTTAAAGAATTATTGCACACTTTCTGTAAATCCTATAAACTTCATTTCACTTCTCAAATATCACTGTTTGTCTGCTATATGATATATTTAACTGAAATTTCTGATCCAAACAACCAATGATTTATAAAGGAAAATCACGGAAAACATCAGGGGGGCCAAACTTTAACATACAACTGTATCATTAGCTGCCAGTGTACTGGAGTCAATACTAAAAGTTATCGGTTTAGCTTTCTAAAAGTTAACTTTTTGGTTAGCTGTGCCCATCACTAAGTAGAGCAGAGAGGGATTACTAAACAAAACATGTCACACATACAGACTGGAGCCCCCAGGGTGCCTTCTGGTCTGCTATAACTTAAATTTCACGTCTTCCTTTTCAGAAGGTCCTTCTCTGTGCCATGAAGCTGTGTCACTGGTGATGCATGTATGATGGAGTAAAGTCCAAGACATATTCAGTGACTTTGAAATGTTCGTGTTTCCCATCTGGTGACTTTACAGAAACCTGCTGTAAAAGTGATTGTAATTGTATCCAAAAATAATTCTTCATGTCCTTTGTATATGTATAAAGCGCTGTATGCACGCATGTGTGCACGTCTACAGGGCCAACCCATATATGGGTAAAGAGGCGGAGCAGCAGGACATATGGAGCCCCAATACACCCCATTTTCAGAATTACAAACCAACAAGTTAACCTCAGTTCATGTTTCTCAGGGCTAGTGGTTCTCATCATAACTGATTTGCTTTGGTGTGGCCATTACAAATTATGACCTGCTTATTTCCTCAGTAATCCTCAATTACTGAGATAAAATACCAGCACAAATACGTCTTAGATGATCTGCATGGAAATTCAACATCAGACTAGTCACATTATTACAGATATTTATAATAAAATGCTATAAAAACAGACTGCCCTCCACCATAGCCGCATCCCCTGACCGCCTGCAGCCTCATACACGAGCTGTCACTCAAAGTGGCCACGCCCCAATGGCTTCAGAGAACTAGGCTTTAGTGAAAATGATGATGATGTCTAAAAGACAATAAATACATTCTTAAATGATACATTGGCTTTGATCTGACATGTACTTCGATCTAAATTGTTTTTATTTCTTCATCTTGGTGTCTAATAATTTTTGAGCAACAGTACTTTCAAAAATGATGAACATAATTGTTTTCCTAAAAAAAAGAATGACAGCACCCATGGGCAGTGTTTACATGTCTCTTTCATGCAGCTAAACCCCGTGACACAGGGACAGGGTCTGTAATGAAATCACATCAAACACCGCATGGCGCCACAGAGGCGCTCAGCTGCCACCAGGACTTTGTAAGGTGGTGGTGGTGTCCTCTCACAAATCACCATAATCACAATGGTCACCGTGAAATATGAAGCTGCACCTGATTTCCACAGACGAGTCACCAAGCTCAGAAGAGACACAAATTTATTTATTTATTTATTAGTTTATTTGACAGGGACAATGTACATTAATGAACATTTCTGTAAATGCACCAGAATTAGCCTTAGCGGCTATTTTTCATCTGCAGTCCCTGGACAGGTGGTAGCAATCACCCTAAAAATAAGTGTTAGTTAAAATACATACATAAAACACTTCACATTATTACACAATTTAGTAAACATTATATTAAAAAAAAGAATTAAACATGCAGGTTAAATATATTTTCTAAGAATATTCAGGAGATTTGGTGCTGACATGTTTGATGGTCAATGAGCCACTTCCTCAGATTAACCTTAAATGTGTTAAAGGTGGTCATTTCTCTAATGACCACAGGTACTGTGTTCCACTCTTGTGCTACCCTCACAGCACAAATACCACGCAGGCCACACAAAAACACCTCACACAGCACCTCATGGCCGCCTGATGGGCACACGTAGACACCGCAGCAACAGCACATCGTCCAGGCATGCATCATGTGTGCAGATGAGTTTGTGTCAGTCTCTATCCATGTGTGTGTGTAGAGTCTGTAGGGGAGGGCAAAATGAAGAGGGAGCCAAATGCTTCACCAAGGCTTTTGAAATCCTTCTGGAGGAAAACAGCAGGACATTTTGACCTTCGGTAGCTGATAAAGCTGCCATGTTTGGGTTAGGCAGAGAGACAGAATTCCAATACGGCCTGTCTTTAACCGTCCAGATCCAGTTGTGAATGTTCACTGGTCTCCAGCATCAATTTCTTTGCAGGGCAGACAGATTGTTCCAAGATGGTTTCCACTAGCATTTAAGTTCAGAATTTAACGCAGTCTGAAATTGTACTGCCTTGCCTACCTCATTAATCATGACAGACAGATGTGGGGTTGTGGTTTTGGTAGCAGCCTTCTTGCCAATTTTTCTGGTAGGTCAGGGCAGCACATAATTCAAGCAGCAAAAACCCTCCTACCATAAAGGAAAATAAGAATACATCCTCAGCGTCTTCCACGGAGAGTGGTGCCAAGCATGCAACGCGCCACTTCTCCCAGGTGTTGAGAACATAGCCCACAGGATAGGGTCCATCTGGGCACGCAGTGTCCCCCACCCATCATCATCATCATCACCTTTATTTAACCAGGTTAGTCTCATTGAGATTTAAAATCTCTTTTGCAAGAGAGACCTGGCCAAGAGGGCAGCAGCATATAAGTTCCAACAGATAAAAACAGATAAATTCAAAATTCAAAACATACTCTCACATAAAACATTTACACACAGACATGATTAATTACAATGATTTCACAAGGTTTTTGAACTCATTCAGCGTCACAAGAGCTTGAAGCTGAAGTTCAGATTGTATTTTGTTCCAGGTGTTTGGTGCTGAAAACCTAAAACTTTTCTTGCCCATTTCAGTTCGTACATTGGGGACAGCAAATTGTAGGACATCCATAGAACGGAGATTGTAGCTTCCTTGCTTTCTTATTAAAAGACTTAACAAATATGATGGGAAAGTAGAATGGTTTTATAGATGAAGATATACCAGTGAACGAGGTGTCGGGCAGATAGTGAGGTCCAGTTTACTTTGGAGTAAAGATCACAATGGTGGGTAAGTGGACGACAGTTGGCAATAAATCTTAGTGCCCCATGGTACCCACTATCAAGCCTCGAAAGGCAGTGAGCAGAAGCATTCATGTACAACACATCTCCATAATCAATTACAGGCAAGAAGGTTGATTCCACCAATGTCCTTTTTGTTCTAAAAGAAAAACAGCACTTATTTCTGTAATAAAATCCTAACAGAAGTTTCAGTTTTTTAATAAGATAAAGAATGTGGTCCTTAAAAGACAACTGATCATCAATTAAAAATCCTAAATATTTAAAACCAGACACCAACTCAATTTGTTAACTTTTTCTTGTTAAAATTCTTTCAGATAATGAGGCTCTCATGTTAGCTGAATTAGTAAAAAAAAAACATACATTTTGTTTTGTCTGCATTTAAAATAGGTTGAAGATGACAAAGCTGTTCCTGCACTTTATCAAACGCACATTGTAAATACTGAAAGGCCTTAGCAGGAGTGGGTGCTACACAGTATATGACAGTGTCATCAGCATAAAAGTGAAACACTGAGTTTGGAATATTCTGTCCTAGATTGTTTATGTAAAGTGTGAATAATAACGGGCCTAGTACAGAGCCTTGAGGCACGCCCCTCTTCACTTGTAATACATCTGAAGATAGACCCTCTACTTGAACAGCCTGGGTTCTGCTTGTGAGATAGTTTACAAATCATCCAACTGCCTGTTGAGAAAAACCAATGGCTGAGAGGCATCTGATGAGAATAGCATGATCAACACAGTCAAAGGCTTTTGAAAAATCAATAAACAAAGACATACAGCATTGTTTCTTGTCAAGAGCATCTGTTATATCATTTATAACCTTCATCGTAGCAGTTACAGTACTATGATTTTTTTGGAACCCTGATTGAAATTGTGACAAAATTGAGTTGCTGTCCAGAAATTCTTTCTCATGATTCCTTGTTGAAAAAATGGTGTCAATAGCATTGAGAGACCGCCTGATCAAGTCCATGGTTATTCTAAATATAGTTCAAAGAATTCATAGTCTGGTGAAGTAGGGACTTTTGAAGGTTGGGGCAGACATAGAGAAAAACACAGGAGGAGAGGAGAGAGACGCAACTGCCCTCGCCAGAGTCCCAACCAAATGTCTTCCAGTCATTTTGCATAAATTTGTTGTACTTACCGTAAAAAAAATTAATTGTTTACTGTTTCTGTGCTCTGGCAAAAATACTTTCCTTCGGGATAGACCTTATCGTAATTACTTATAATCTGTGGAAACGTGGATGTTATTTTCAGATGGCTGTAATGGTTAATGCAATGTTTTTGTCTGTGTCAGTGACGGCAAGATCAGGATCCACAGCAGAAGGAGCAACACGTCAGTGGAGTTATCAGGTCATAATCAAGAAGTGAACTGCTTGGACTTGAGAAGTGGACTCATCGTCACCGGCTCCAGAGACAGAACGGCCCGGGTCAGGAGGCAGTACTTGTGTTTTCCTGTTGTGGTCTGCTGCTTCTTCCTCACTGTGTCAGATCTGTGTGTCCAGCATTCACACTTACACTTCACTTCACTTGTTCAGCACGGCTTCGAGCTATGTGTTAACCTCGTAAACGGACTGTTGATGGACGCTCTGTGAGAGATGTTTGTTGATTGTATTTTTATGTTTTCATAGGTTTGGACTTTAACATCAGTTTTTCCCAGAAGCACGGTGTCCATGCAGGACAGAGTGTGGTCCGTGGCTCTCAGCCCCACCCTGAGGTAAGCACGCATGTCCGGTTCTAAACAGCACCGTTTAAGAACACCGCTAACACGGTTACTGTTATCGAGGTCACCGTCAGCTGCTGTCTTGGGCCTGTATGAAGCATTTTCTGCTGATCTGAAGCAGAGCTTCAGTGACGAGGATCATGAACCTAAATCGTGGACCCTTTGAAATGTTTCCATGGAAATGAAACATTTTCAGGTCTGTTTCTCATGGCAATAAATTGTTTTTAATTTTACCTCAGATTATAAAAGACCCCCCCCCCCCCACACACACACACACACACGAGGATGCATAAAACTCTCCCAATGGGGGCGATCACGTGATGCACCGACCTGAGCAGATGTGAAGTTATCAGCTCCCTGTTGGATTGCTATAAATTTTATCTTTCAACCAATTTTGTACCAGCAAAAAGCTCCGTCGGGTGCACGTTAAATTTATAATGTCACTCGATACATTTTTTGCACACTCTGGACAGAGCAAGAGGAAGGAACAGGAATGTAAAAAAGAAGCTAATGCTACAAGGGCTAACGATAGCCCAGATGATGAGCCTGAACCAGAGGATGATGCAGAGCACGGGAGTGACCCCGCTGACAAGGAGTTAAATGAGCAACGCGACAAACGTATCGTGGACTGCATTACTGTAAACAGAGAAGATGCTGGGCAACAAACTGGCCAACGTAAGTAAACCAGTTAGCCAACTTTCAGGGAAACCCAACGACCTACTACAGAGGATAGGAACAGCCGAACAGCACATCTCAGTCCTCGAGGACAAGTCGGCGGTGACAGCACCCTGAGTGAAACAACTGGAAGGTCAACTACAGAAGATCATCTGGAAAGCTTTGAGAATCAAAGTCGGCATCAGAATCTGAGAATTGTTGGACTTTATGAAGGTATGGAGGGCTACACAATGGTCACATTTTTGGAAAAGTGGATTCCAGATGTATTGGATATGCAAACCGACTGCATTACGCTTGACAGAGCCCACCGAACGGGCCCACCAACAAGACTTTCTGGTAAACAGGGCCGAGAGCCATCCTGGTGAGGCTTCACGGACAAGCAGAAAATCCTACAGGCAGCCAGAAGCAGAGGCACATGAAACATCAAGGGCAGCAATGTGTCATTCTACCAGGATTTCTCTATGGAAGTTGTGAGAAGGAGGAAGGAGTCCGCCACGCCCCTAAAAACTGAGAGAGGCTGGGATAAGATACTCCTTCCTGTACCCCGCTGTCATCAAAGTCTTCCACTGCGATGGCACCAGCTCTTCATTCTCCACCACAAAGGAAATGAATGACTACTTGGCCAATATGGCTGCACCTGAATAACCTGTGACCCTGTGGGTGATCACACTGGGCAGCTCCAGGTATGATGGTTAAATCCAGGACAGTGAAAAAAAAGGTGCATTGTGGGAAACAAATGCTTTGGTTGATATGGGTTTCTGTTTCTCTCTTGCAAAGTGGAATACTGGATATCTTACTGGTTATCATATTGATTATTTTACTGGTTATCTTACTAGATATCTTACTGGTTATCAATCAATCAATTTTTTTATATAGCGCCAAATCACAACAAACAGTTGCCCCAAGGCGCTTTATATTGTAAGGCAAGGCCGTACAATAATTATGTAAAACCCCAACGGTCAAAACGACCCCCTGTGAGCAAGCACTTGGCTACAGTGGGAAGGAAAAACTCCCTTTTAACAGGAAGAAACCTCCAGCAGAACCAGGCTCAGGGAGGGGCAGTCTTCTGCTGGGACTGGTTGGGGCTGAGGGAGAGAACCAGGAAAAAGACATGCTGTGGAGGGGAGCAGAGATCAATCACTAATGATTAAATGCAGAGTGGTGCATACAGAGCAAAAAGAGAAAGAAACAGTGCATCATGGGAACCCCCCAGCAGTCTACGTCTATAGCAGCATAACTAAGGGATGGTTCAGGGTCACCTGATCCAGCCCTAACTATAAGCTTTAGCAAAAAGGAAAGTTTTAAGCCTAATCTTAAAAGTAGAGAGGGTGTCTGTCTCCCTGATCTGAATTGGGAGCTGGTTCCACAGGAGAGGAGCCTGAAAGCTGAAGGCTCTGCCTCCCATTCTACTCTTACAAACCCTAGGAACTACAAGTAAGCCTGCAGTCTGAGAGCGAAGCGCTCTATTGGGGTGATATGGTACTACGAGGTCCCTAAGATAAGATGGGACCTGATTATTCAAAACCTTATAAGTAAGAAGAAGAATTTTAAATTCTATTCTAGAATTAACAGGAAGCCAATGAAGAGAGGCCAATATGGGTGAGATATGCTCTCTCCTTCTAGTCCCCGTCAGCACTCTAGCTGCAGCATTTTGAATTAACTGAAGGCTTTTTAGGGAACTTTTAGGACAACCTGATAATAATGAATTACAATAGTCCAGCCTAGAGGAAATAAATGCATGAATTAGTTTTTCAGCATCACTCTGAGACAAGACCTTTCTGATTTTAGAGATATTGCGTAAATGCAAAAAAGCAGTCCTACATATTTGTTTAATATGCAGCTTTGAATGACATATCCTGATCAAAAATGACTCCAAGATTTCTCACAGTATTACTAGAGGTCAGGGTAATGCCATCCAGAGTAAGGATCTGGTTAGACACCATGTTTCTAAGATTTGTGGGGCCAAGTACAATAACTTCAGTTTTATCTGAGTTTAAAAGCAGGAAATTAGAGGTCATCCATGTCTTTATGTCTGTAAGACAATCCTGCAGTTTAGCTAATTGGTGTGTGTCCTCTGGCTTCATGGATAGATAAAGCTGGGTATCATCTGCGTAACAATGAAAATTTAAGCAATACCGTCTAATAATACTGCCTAAGGGAAGCATGTATAAAGTGAATAAAATTGGTCCTAGCACAGAACCTTGTGGAACTCCATAATTAACTTTAGTCTGTGAAGAAGATTCCCCATTTACATGAACAAATTGTAATCTATTAGACAAATATGATTCAAACCACCGCAGCGCAGTGCCTTTAATACCTATGGCATGCTCTAATCTCTGTAATAAAATTTTATGGTCAACAGTATCAAAAGCAGCACTGAGGTCTAACAGAACAAGCACAGAGATGAGTCCACTGTCCGAGGCCATAAGAAGATCATTTGTAACCTTCACTAATGCTGTTTCTGTACTATGATGAATTCTAAAACCTGACTGAAACTCTTCAAATAGACCATTCCTCTGCAGATGATCAGTTAGCTGTTTTACAACTACCCTTTCAAGAATTTTTGAGAGAAAAGTAAGGTTGGAGATTGGCCTATAATTAGCTAAGATAGCTGGGTCAAGTGATGGCTTTTTAAGTAATGGTTTAATTACTGCCACCTTAAAAGCCTGTGGTACATAGCCAACTAACAAAGATAGATTGATCATATTTAAGATCGAAGCATTAAATAATGGTAGGGCTTCCTTGAGCAGCTTGGTAGGAATGGGGTCTAATAAACATGTTGATGGTTTGGATGAAGTAACTAATGAAAATAACTCAGACAGAACAATCGGCATCAAATACCGGCATCACTGAAAGCAGCCAAAGATAACGATACGTCTTTGGGATGGTTATGAGTAATTTTTTCTCTAATAGTTAAAATTTTGTTAGCAAAGAAAGTCATGAAGTCATTACTAGTTAAAGTTAATGGAATACTCAGCTCAATAGAGCTCTGACTCTTTGTCAGCCTGGCTACAGTGCTGAAAAGAAACCTGGGGTTGTTCTTATTTTCTTCAATTAGTGATGAGTAGAAAGATGTCCTAGCTTTACGGAGGGCTTTTTTATAGAGCAACAGACTCTTTTTCCAGGCTAAGTGAAGATCATCTAAATTAGTGAGACGCCATTTCCTCTCCAACTTACGGGTTATCTGCTTTAAGCTACGAGTTTGAGAGTTATACCATGGAGTCAGGCACTTCTGATTTAAAGCTCTCTTTTTCAGAGGAGCTACAGCATCCAAAGTTGTCTTCAATGAGGATGTAAAACTATTGACGAGATACTCTATCTCCCTTACAGAGTTTAGGTAGCTACTCTGCACTGTGTTGGTATATGGCATTAGAGAACATAAAGAAGGAATCATATCCTTAAACCTAGTTACAGCGCTTTCTGAAAGACTTCTAGTGTAATGAAACTTATTCCCCACTGCTGGGTAGTCCATCAGAGTAAATGTAAATGTTATTAAGAAATGATCAGACAGAAGGGAGTTTTCAGGGAATACTGTTAAGTCTTCTATTTCCATACCATAAGTCAGAACAAGATCTAAGATATGATTAAAGTGGTGGGTGGACTCATTTGCTTTTTGAGCAAAGCCAATAGAGTCTAATAATAGATTAAATGCAGTGTTGAGGCTGTCATTCTCAGCATCTGTGTGGATGTTAAAATCGCCCACTATAATTATCTTATCTGAGCTAAGCACTAAGTCAGACAAAAGGTCTGAAAATTCACAGAGAAACTCACAGTAACGACCAGGTGGACGATAGATAATAACAAATAAAACTGGTTTTTGGGACTTCCAATTTGGATGGACAAGACTAAGAGACAAGCTTTCAAATGAATTAAAGCTCTGTCTGGGTTTTTGATTAATTAATAAGCTGGAATGGAAGATTGCTGCTAATCCTCCGCCCCGGCCCGTGCTACGAGCATTCTGACAGTTAGTGTGACTCGGGGGTGTTGACTCATTTAAACTAACATATTCATCCTGCTGTAACCAGGTTTCTGTTAGGCAGAATAAATCAATATGTTGATCAATTATTATATCATTTACCAACAGGGACTTAGAAGAGAGAGACCTAATGTTTAATAGACCACATTTAACTGTTTTAGTCTGTGGTGCAGTTGAAGGTGCTATATTATTTTTTCTTTTTGAATTTTTATGCTTAAATAGATTTTTGCTGGTTATTGGTAGTCTGGGAGCAGGCACCGTCTCTACGGGGATGGGGTAATGAGGGGATGGCAGGGGGAGAGAAGCTGCAGAGAGGTGTGTAAGACTACAACTCTCCTTCCTGGTCCCAACCCTGGATAGTCACGGTTTGGAGGATTTAAGAAAATTGGCCAGATTTCTAGAAATGAGAGCTGCTCCATCCAAAGTGGGATGGATGCCGTCTCTCCTAACAAGACCAGGTTTTCCCCAGAAGCTTTGCCAATTCAAGGAGAACATGCGGCTAAACATGTCACTCCCGGTCCGATTGGGGAGGGGCCCAGAGAAAACTACAGAGTCCGACATTGTTTTTGCAAAGTTACACACCGATTTAATGTTAATTTTAGTGACCTCCGATTGGCGTAACCGGGTGTCATTACTGCCGACGTGAATTACAATCTTACCAAATTTACGCTTAGCCTTAGCCAGCAGTTTCAAATTTCCTTCAATGTCGCCTGCTCTGGCCCCCGGAAGACAATTGACTATGGTTGCTGGTGTCGCTAACTTCACATTTCTCAAAACAGAGTCGCCAATAACCAGAGTTTGATCCTCGGCGGGTGTGTCGTCGAGTGGGGAAAAACGGTTAGAGATGTGAACGGGTTGGCGGTGTACACAGGGCTTCTGTTTAGGGCTACGCTTCCTCCTCACAGTCACCCAGTCAGCCTGCCTTCCCGACTGCACGGGGTCTGCCAGGGGGGAACTAACGGCGGCTAAGCTACCTTGGTCCGCACCGACTACAGGGGCCTGGCTAGCTGTAGAATTTTCCACGGTGCGGAGCCGAGTCTCCAATTCCCCCAACCTGGCCTCCAAAGCTACGAAAAAGCTACACTTATTACAAGTACCGTTACTGCTAAAGGAGGCCGAGGAATAACTAAACATTTCACACCCAGAGCAGAAAAGTGCGGGAGAGACAGGAGAAGCCGCCATGCTAAATCGGCTAAGAGCTAGCAGCTACGCTAAGCTAGCGGATTCCTAAAAACACGCAAAGTGAATAATGTGTAAATAATTTAGAGGTGATTCAGCAGAAGGAGTGCTTTAGTTAAGGCACGTAAAGATTACACTGGGAAACAAATCGTAATCTAGATAACTAGATCAATCTAACTGCGCAGATTAAACAGCTAACAGATACAGAAAAACACTGCTGTGCTCCGGAACAGGAAGTGATACAATACCGCAGTGAGAGCCAACCACCAGTAGAGGCAACCAGTTATCTTACTGGTTATCTTACTAGATATCTTACTGGTTATCATATTGGTTATTTTACTGGTTATCTTACAGTTATCTTACTGGATATCTTACTGGCTATCATATTGGTTATCTTACTGGTTATCATATTGGTTATTTTACTGGTTATCTTACTGGATATCTTACTGGTTATCATATTGGTTATTTTACTGGTTATCTTACTGGATTATCTTACTGGTTATCGTATTGGTTATTTTACTGGTTATCTTACAGTTATCTTACTGGATATCTTACTGGTTATCTTATTGGTTATTTTACTGGTTATCTTACTGGATATCTTACTGGTTATCATATTGGTTATTTTACTGGTTATCTTACAGTTATCTTAATGGATATCTTACTGGTTATTGTATTGGTTATTTTACTGGATATCTTACTGTTATCTTACTGGATATCTTACTGGTTATCGTATTGGTTATTTTACTGGTTATCTTACAGTTATCTTACTGGATCTCTTACTCGTTATCATATTGGTTATTTTACTGGTTATCTTACTGTTATCTTACTGGATCTCTTACTCGTTATCATATTGGTTATTTTACTGGTTATCTTACTGGATATCTTACTGGTTATCGTATTGGTTATTTTACTGGTTATCTTACAGTTATCTTAATGGATATCTTACTGGTTATCATATTTGTTATTTTACTGGTTATCTTACTGTTATCTTACTGGATATCTTACTGGTTATTGTATTGGTTATTTTACTGGTTATCTTACTGTTATCTTACTGGATATCTTACTGGTTATCGTATTGGTTATTTTACTGGTTATCTTACAGTTATCTTACTGGATCTCTTACTCGTTATCATATTGGTTATTTTACTGGTTATCTTACTGTTATCTTACTGGATCTCTTACTCGTTATCATATTGGTTATTTTACTGGTTATCTTACTGGATATCTTACTGGTTATCGTATTGGTTATTTTACTGGTTATCTTACTGTTATCTTACTGGATATCTTACTTGTTATCGTATTGGTTATTTTACTGGTTATCTTACTGGATATCTTACTGGTTATCGTATTGGTTATTTTACTGGTTATCTTACAGTTATCTTACTGGATATCTTACTGGTTATCGTAAGTAAGTCCCTTCAGCTGCTCCCTTGTTTGCACTCGGGGTCGCCACAGCAAATCCAAGGTGGATCTGCATGTTGCACAGGTTTTACGCCGGATGCTCTTCCTGACGCAACTCCACATTACATGGAAAAATGTGGCGGGAGTGGGATTTGAACCTGGAACCTTCTGCACTGAAACCAAGTGCATTAACCTGCATCTTACTGGTAATCTTTCTGGTTATCTTACAGTTATCTTATTGGTTATCTTACTGGTTATCTTACTGTCCCAGATTTTTTGAAACGTGTTGCAGGCATCCATTTCAAAATGAGCAAATATTTGCACAAAAACAGTAACGTTTATCAGTTTGAACATTAAATATCTTGTCTTTGTGGTGTATTCAATTGAATATAGGTTGAAGAGGATTTGAAAATCATTATATTCTGTTTTTCTTTACATTTTACACAACGTCCCAACTTCATTGGAATTGGGGTTGTACATATCTCCATATATCTATAGTAAGTATAGAACAGGAACTTCACTAAATTGTCCCAAATGTAAATCTTTCATAGGCACCACGTTGCGGGTTATGGGAATGCAAAAAAATCCAAGCGTTCTGGAAGGCAGTATGCTCAAAAGTTAGTAAAGCAACAGGTCAACAGGTATCAGGAGACCCACTTTTATATCTGCGGGGGATGGTCCCTGCTTCCCTTAAAGCAAATGAAGATGTAATCCAGTTGCTTTTAATGTTGGCAAGAAAAGCCATAATGGTCAAATGGGTCAGAGAGGACCCCCCCTTCTATCTCTGTGTGGAAATCTCTGATCTTAGAGGTTGTGACTTTGGAAAAACCTGGACACTATATCAGTGGAAGGACTCACCTTTTTCTGCAGAAATGGAGGATGCCGCTGGAACTTTTGGGATTGATCATAATCTGGACTTAAACTTGTAATGTGATGGTCATTTGCCATATTTCTGAATTGGGAACAGAGGGCAGGGGCTTGATTCATCTTTTAATTTTACTGTTAGATTTTGCTGCATGACGTAGGCTACTGCACGAGTGTTGTGTATTATTCCTCTGTGCTATTAACGCCACAAGCTTCTTCACCATATGGACCAGTCCCGCAGCATTGTTTATGTAACATTAAGTATTGTTATTAATGTTTGTTTAGTGTGTATTGTTTGTGTGGTTAAAAAAAAAAAAGTCATAAAATTTACAAAACTCTCCCAATGACACATTCCATGTTGTACGTAATACGAGGTGTTTTAGATAAGAAACCGACACTTTTATTTTTTTTTTTAACTGTATGGATTTGAATGATGGATTTGAATCATGCTTGAACCCTCATGCGCATGTGTGAGTTTTTTCACGCGTGTCGGTGATGTCATTTCCCTGTCGGCAGGCCTTGAGTGAGATGTGGTCCCGCCCTCTCGGCTGAATTCCTTTGTTTCACACGCTGCTCGAGACGGCGCGCGTTGCTTTATCAACATTTTTTCTGGACCTGTGAGGAATATCCGAGTGGACACTATTCGAGAAATTAAGCTGGTTTTCGGTGAAACATTTAACGGCTGATGAGAGATTATGGGGTGTTTCTGTCGGTGTAAGGACTTCCCATGGAGCGGGACATCGCGCAGCGCTTCCAGGCGCTGTCGTCGGCCTGTTTCGAGCTGAAAACATCCTAATTTAAGGCTTAATTCACCCAGGACGTCATGAGAGAACAGAGAAGATTCAGAAGAGGCCGGCATGAGGACTTTATGCGGACATTCCACTGTTTAAGGACATTTTTTAATGAAAGACGTGCGCGCAAATTTGCCGAGTCGTTTCCGTGACGACTTGGCGAATCTGTGTGCGCCGCGACAGGAAAAACACCTCCGTGTTGAAAACCATTTGTAAAATTCAGGCGGCTTTTGATGGCTTTCAACAATCGAGTAACTGAGAAATTGTTTAACAGCTTGGGCATGTTCCAACTTGCCCACTAAGGTTTCCAACGGAGGTGTTTTTCCTGCCGCGACCCCCCGCGGTCGGGTCCGGCCCGACATGCGACTCTGCCCGCACGTTCTTTCATTACAAAATGTCCGTTAACAATGGAATGTCCGAATAAACTCCCCATGCCAACTTCTTCTGAAAGTTCTCTGACGACTTCCTGGGTCAACAGAGCCTGAAATGTGTAAGTTTTCAACTTGAAACGGCGAGACGCTGCCGCCTCGAAGCGCAGATCGCCGTCAGGCGCCGTGGACCGTCCTTAAAGCGACACTACCAGACCAAAATCTCTCATCAGCCGTTAAAATTTTTACCGAAAACCAGCTGAATTTATCGAATGGTGTCCACTCAGTTGTGCCTTACAGTTTTGAAAAAAGTTTGATCAAACAAAGCAGCAGTCTCTGAGTCATTCCTAAACAATGAAAAAACGACGAGAGGGTGGGCGACTCCTCACTCAAAGACTGCCCACAGGCGAATGACGTAACCGACAGGCGTGGAAAAACTCTCGCATGCCCATGAGGGTTCAAGCATGTCTGATGTAATCACACGTGATTCAAATCCATATGGTTTTTGAAAAAAATAATAAGGTGGGACACTTTTCTAACAGACCTCGTATATTAAAAAAAAATTATTTCCATAAAGGAAGAGGACATGCTGCGGGGGGATTCTCTGTCCAAAAAGTGAAAATTCTGTGATGTTGATTTCACGTCATCTACTTCTCGGTGGGTGATGGTGTTTGTCAGTTGTCCTGCTCTGTTTGTTGTGTGTTGGGTCGCGTCGTGGCGACCAGGCTTCCATGGCTTTGACCATGGGTGCTGCCTCCATTTTTATGAATTGGGGATGAAACAACAAAAATGTCTAATAAAGGAGATGTTCATGATCACAGAAGTGATACAAATATGCTGTGATTTAATTCAGTGCTGAATATAGTGTTTTTTACATCACACAACTTGGGCAGCTAATAAGGGCTCCTTGGGGTTTTTGAGCTGTGAACGCGCTCCTTATTCTCTTAATTTTTCTTAAAGAGCATATGTCTGTCTTTTTATGTTAAACTGACCTGTTATGGTCTTCTGAAACAGTTGATGTATTTTATAACTTAAAAACAGGAGCGATGCTAACATGTTAGCATGTTTATGGCATTTTCAATGCTAAAGTTAGCATTAAAGAGTCAAATGCATTTCAAATTGTAATATTCATTTATTTCAATTCATGTGTTGTAGTAATTACATAACATAATAAAAAAAATAGACAATATAAAGTTCATTCAAAAAGGAGTCTAAACTTATCAAATCCCTTCCCTGCTTCCTTAAAAGTATGACTGTTAACAATCATGATGGTAATAATAATAATAATAATAATAATAGCAGCAACAACAATAATAATAATAAGGCTACAGTACAATTGTATAAAAAGGCAAAGACAAAAAGAACCTGATAAAACAACAGAAAAGATAAAACCAACTAACAATGAACATAAATATAGAAATAATCAGTACCTGTTTCCTGTGAACACCTGTTGACTCTGTCACAGCTTTTTTTTTTATTTTGAATGTTTGGACACTGCTTTAACTCCTCACTCACACCGTTCCACAGTCGGAGCCCACAGAAGGAAATGCAGAATCTTGTTTGTATGGATTTTATTCATTTTAAAGTCCTTTTTCCTTCTTAATTGATATCTCTCCTTTTGAGCCCTGAACAATTTCCGTATGTTTTTAGTAAAAGGTTACTTTTTGCTTTGTACAAGATCTGTGCTGTTTGGAATTTCACTGTGTCTGTTAATTTTAATAGTTTAGACTTTAAGAAGTGTTGGTGAGGCTGGTCTTCATAGTGACCTTATCAATGACCCGTGTTGCCCTTTTTTGAAGAATAGTTAGTGATTTTATTGAACTCGTGTAGTTTTTGCTCCAGATCTCTACACAGTCACTGACGTCCGGTCAGACGGTGGAACAGTGTAGGATGTGGAGTGATTTATGATCCAGAACATGTTCTGCTTTGTTTAACACTGAAAAGCTTCTTGATAATTTGGTTTGTATATCTTTGATGTGCAGTTTCATCGATTATTGTCCCAAGAAATTTATTTTCATTAACCTTTTCAATCTTTTTCAAGTTTTCACAGTCAAGTTTTTTTCCTCACCAAAATGGGTGCTGCACTCAGTGCAGTTTATTGTCTGGAACAGCTCCAGATTGCATTTCAGAGCTTCTACAATAAAAAAAAAAAACGTTGGGGGGGGCCGGGGTTAGGGTACCAAAGAAATGGTTTTGGTCTCTATAGACAGGTTCCTCCTCCATGACAACTTGATGGGGGATACATTTTTTCTAACTTCTTAGTTTAAGACATTTTAGTAAAATTCTGTATAATTGTGCATGTGGTTGCTTTGAGTGACAGCAGCTGGGTCCAGTGACTCCTCCTCCGACTGCAGCAGAGCCAGTCGCTGTGGGGTTGTGTCTGTTGTATTTTATTACAAACACCTGGACTAGTTTGCCTTGTTGTGCTGAAACTGATCATCTAAGACGTCTCTGTTGCAATATTGACGCTGAGTGAAACTCTGGTCTTACTGAATGTTGTATGCTAACGGTGTTAGCACTTTTAGCAGCTGTCAGTAGGTCCCCTTAATGCACAGTTACTGAGGAAATATACGGCACATAATTTTTTCTGTCCACACCAAAGTAAACCGTTATGAGAACCACCGCGCAGTCGTCAAAAATGTGATTTAATAAACACCCAAACCCAGGTTAGCTGTTAGCTTGTGCTTCAGACCCGGGAGGAGGGCGTGTTCAGACTTTGTCTGTCACACACGGTGTCGCCCATGCTCCGCCCCTTTATGCAGTAATGAGTTTGTCATGAATTAGTGCAGGTGGGGCTCTCAACATGGCCACGCCCAGAAAAGGGGGTCATTTTGGGTGTTCTTTAGAAAATAAACCAGCGGGTGACATCACACAGGCTGTGTCCAGGATATGTGCCGTCTGTGGTTGCAGCCCGGAAATATTCACCTTCTGTCAGAGGGTGAAGACCAGCTGCAGGAAACAGCAGCTTTCTGCAGAATCAGTTGGTCTATGGATTATGACAGACGGGCTCAGGTGCCGTCAGTGAGCGTGGACAGACGGACCTGTGGAGGCACCAGAGTGTGACGACGGCGGCGAAGTGGACCCCGAAAGCTGCAAACAGGCGAACACACACTCGAGTTGGACCTTATATAGCTGTATGTGCAGGGCTGAGAACTAAGTAAGAGACCGCAGTACCCAGTCACACAACAGACAGGAAACTGAGAACAGACACGTGACAGACTGAAAACTGAGAACAGACACGTGACAGACGGGAAACTGAGCACAGACACGCGACAGACGGGAAACTGAGCACAGACACGCGACAGACGGGAAACTGAGAACAGACACGCGACAGACTGAAAACTGAGCACTCTCCAACTTACGGGTTATCTGCTTTAAGCTGCGAGTTTGTGAGTTATACCACGGAGTCAGGCACTTCTGATTTAAAGCTCTCTTTTTCAGAGGAGCTACAGCATCCAAAGTTGTCTTCAATGAGGATGTAAAACTATTGACGAGATACTCTATCTCACTTACAGAGTTTAGGTAGCTACTCTGCACTGTGTTGGTGTATGGCATTAGAGAACATAAAGAAGGAATCATATCCTTAAACCTGGTTACAGCGCTTTCTGAAAGACTTCTAGTGTAATGAAACTTATTCCCTACTGCTGGGTAGTCCATCAGAGTAAATGTAAATGTTATTAAGAAATGATCAGACAGAAGGGAGTTTTCAGGGAATACTGTTAAGTCTTCTATTTCCATACCATAAGTCAGAACAAGATCTAAGATATGATTAAAGTGGTGGGTGGACTCATTTACTTTTTGAGCAAAGCCAATAGAGTCTAATAATAGATTAAATGCAGTGTTGAGGCTGTCATTCTCAGCATCTATGTGGATGTTAAAATCGCCCACTATAATTATCTTATCTGAGCTAAGCACTAAGTCAGACAAAAGGTCTGAAAATTCACAGAGAAACTCACAGTAACGACCAGGAGGACGATAGATAACAACAAATAAAACTGTTTTTTGGGACTTCCAATTTGGATGGACAAGACTAAGAGTCAAGCTTTCAAATGAATTAAAGCTCTGTCTGGGTTTTTGATTAATTAATAAGATGGAATGGAAGATTGCTGCTAATCCTCCGCCTCGGCCCGTGCTACGAGCATTCTGGCAGTTAGTGTGACTCGGGGGAGTTGACTCATTTAAACTAACATATTCATCCTGCTGTAACCAGGTTTCTGTAAGGCAGAATAAATCAATATGTTGATCAATTATTATATCATTTACTAGATTTCTAGAAATGAGAGCTGCTCCATCCAAAGTGGGATGGATGCCGTCTCTCCTAACAAGACCAGGTTTTCCCCAGAAGCTTTGCCAATTATCTATGAAGCCCACCTTATTTTTTGGACACCACTCAGACAGCCAGCAATTCAAGGAGAACATGCGGCTAAACATGTCACTCCCGGTCCAATTGGGGAGGGGCCCAGAGAAAACTACAGAGTCCGACATTGTTTTTGCAAAGTTACACACCGATTCAATGTTAATTTTAGTGACCTCCGATTGGCGTAACCGGGTGTCATTACTGCTGACGTGAATTACAATCTTGCCAAATTTATGCTTAGCCTTAGCCAGCAGTTTCAATGTGAACGGGTTGGCGGTGTACACGGGGCTTCTGTTTAGGGCTACGCTTCCTCCTCACAGTCACCCAGTCGGCCTGCTTTCCCGGCTGCTCGGGATCTGCCAGAGGGAAACTAACGGCGGCTAAGCTACCTTGGTCCGCACCGACTACAGGGGCCTGGCTAGCTGTAGAATTTTCCACGGTGCTGAGCCGAGTCTCCAATTCGCCCAGCCTGGCCTCCAAAGCTATGAATAAGCTACACTTATTACAAGTACCATTACTGCTAAAGGAGGCCGAGGCATAACTAAACATTTCACACCCAGAGCAGAAAAGTGCGGGAGAGACAGGAGAAGCCGCCATGCTAAACCAGCTAAGAGCTAGTAGCTGCGCTAAGCTAGCGGATTCCTAAAAACACACAAAGTGAATAATGTGTAAACAATTTAGAGGTGATTCAGCAGAGGGAGTGCTTTAGTTAAGGCACGTGAAGATTACACTGTGAAGCAAATCGTTATCTAGTTAACTAGAGCAATCTAACTGCGCAGATTAAACAGCTAACAGATACAGCAAAACACCGCTGTGCTCCAGAAGAGGAAGTGATACAATACCGCAGTGAGAGCCAACCACCAGTAGAGGCAAGCGAGCAAGAGTTGATGCCCGGACAGACAGGAAACTGAGAACAGACAGAAAACTGAGAACAGACAGACAGAGAACAGACGACAGGCGGTGGTTGGAAACTGAGAACAGACACACGACAGACAGGAAACTGAGAACAGACAGAAAACTGAGAACAGACAGCTGATAGACAGAAAACTGAGAACAGACAGACGACAGACAGGCAGTGGTGGGAAACTGAGAACAGACAAAAAACTGAGAACAGACAGATGACAGACAGAAAACAGAACAGACAGACATAGAACAGGCGACAGGCGGTGTGAAACTGAGAACAGACACACAACAGACAGAAAACTGAGAACAGACAGATGACAGGAAACTGAGAACAGACAGGAAACTGAGAACAGACAGATGACAGACAGGAAACTGAGAACAGACAGGAAACTGAGAACAGACAGAAAACTGAGAACAGACAGAAAACTGAGAACACACACATGACAGACAGAAAACTGAGAACAGACAGACGGAGAACAAACAGACAACAAGCAGTGGTGTGAAACTGAGCACAGACACACAACAGACAGGAAACTGAGCACAGACACACGACAGACAGGAAACGGAGCACAGACACACGACAGACTGAAAACTGAAAACAGACACATGACAGACTAAAAACTGAGAACAGACGACAGACGGGAAACTGAGCACAGACAGAAAGCTGGGCACAGACAAGAAACTGAGCACAGACAGGAAAGAGAACAGACAGGAAACTGAGAACACACAGACGACAGACAGGAAAGAGAACAGACAGGAAACTGAGAACACACACATGACAGACAGGAAACTGAGAACAGACAGAAAACTGAGAACAGACACATGACAGACAGGAAACCGAGAACAGACAGAAAGCTGAGAACAGACAGACGACAGACGGTGGTTGGAAACTGAGAACAGACACACGACAGACAGGAAACTGAGAACAGACAGAAAACTGAGAACAGACAGACATAGAACAGGCGACAGGCAGTGGTGTGAAACTGAGAACAGACACACAGCAGACAGGAAACTGAGAACAGACACACGACAGACAGAAAACCGAGAACAGACAGACGACAAGCAGTGGTGTGAAACTGAGAATAGACACACAACAGACAGGAAACTGAGAACAGACAGACATTAGACAGGAAACTGAGAACAGACAGATGACAGACAGGAAACTGAGAACAGACAGGAAACTGAGAACAGACACACGACAGACAGGAAACCGAGAACAGACAGACGACAAGCAGTGGTGTGAAACTGAGAATAGACACACAACAGACAGGAAACGGAGAAAAGACACACAACAGACAGGAAACGGAGAAAAGACACACAACAGACAGGAAACTGAGAACAGACAGACATTAGACAGGAAACTGAGAACAGACAGACATTAGACAGGAAACTGAGAACAGACAGACATTAGACAGGAAACTGAGAACAGACAGATGACAGACAGAAAACTGAGAACAGACAGAAAACTGAGAACAGACAGATGACAGACAGGAAACTGAGAACAGACACATGACAGACAGGAAACTGAGAACAGACACATGACAGACAGGAAACTGAGAACAGACACATGACAAACTGAAAACAGACACATGACAGACTGAAAACAGACACAGGACAGACTGAAAACTGAAAACAGACACAGGACAGACTTAAAACTGAAAACAGACACAGGACAGACTTAAAACTGAAAACAGACACAGAACAGACTGAAAACTGAAAACAGACACATGACAGACTGAAAATTGAAAACAGACACAGGACAGACTGAAAACTGAAAACAGACACAGGACAGACTGAAAATTGAAAACAGACACAGGACAGACTGAAAATTGAAAACAGACACATGACAGACGGGAAACTGAGCACAGACAGGAAACAGAACAGACAGGAAACTGAGAACAGACTCATGACAGACAGGAAAGTGAGAACAGACAGGAAACTGAGAACAGACAGATGACAGACAGAAAACTGAGAACAGACACACGACAGACAGGAAAGTGAGAACAGACAGGAAACTGAGAACAGACAGATGACAGACAGAAAACTGAGAACAGACAGACGGAGAACAAACAGATAACTGAGAACAAACACGCAACAGACTGGAAACTGAGAACAGACAGACGAAAGACAGAAAACTGAGAACAGACAGAAAACTGACAACAGACACACAACAGACAGGAAACTGAGAACAGACAGACGAAAGACAGAAAACTGGGAACAGACACATGACAAACTGAAAACAGACGACAGACGGGAAACTGAGCACAGACAGGAAACTGAGAACAGACAGGAAACTGAGAACAGACAGAAAACTGAGAACAGACAGACAGAAAACAGACAGACGACAGGCAGTGGTGGGAAACTGAGAACAGACACATGACAGACACGAAACTGAGAACAGACACATGACAGACACGAAACTGAGAACAGACACATGACAGACACGAAACTGAGAACAAACACATGACAGACTGGAAACTGAGAACAGACAACAGACAGGAAACTGAGCACAGACACATGACAGACTGAAAACTGAGAACAGACACATGACAGACTGAAAACTACAGACAGAAAGCTGGGCACAGACACATAACAGACTGAAAACTGAGCACAGACACATAACAGACTGAAAACTGAAAACAGACACATGACAGACTGAAAACTGAGAACAGACACATGACAGACTGAAAACTACAGACAGAAAGCTGGGCACAGACAGGAAACTGAGCACAGACAGGAAACGGAACAGACAGACGACACACAGGAAACTGAGAACAGACAGAAAACTGAGAATAGACACACAACAGACAGAAAACTGAGAACAGACAGATGGAGAACAAACAGATGACAAGCAGTGGTGTGAAACTGAGAACAGACACATAACAGACAGGAAACTGAGAACAGACAGACGATAGACAGAAAACTGAGAACAGACAGACGACAGACAGGCAGTGGTGGGAAACTGAGAACAGACAGACGACAGACAGGCAGTGGTGGGAAACTGAGAACAGACAGAAAACTGAGAACAGACAGATGGAGAACAAACAGATAACAAGCAGTGGTGTAAAACTGAGAACAGACACACAACAGACAGGAAACTGAGAACAGACACACAACATACAGGAAACTGAGAACAGACACACAACATACAGGAAACTGAGAACAGACAGACGATAGACAGGAAACTGAGAACAGACACATGACAGACTGAAAACTGAGAACAGACACATGACAGACTGAAAACTACAGACAGAAAGCTGGGCACAGACAGGAAACAGAACAGACAGACGACAGACAGGAAACTGAGAACAGACAGAAAACTGAGAATAGACAGACAGAGAACAAACAGACGACAAGCAGTGGTGTGAAACTGAGAACAGACACATAACAGACAGGAAACTGAGAACAGACAGACGACAGACAGAAAACTGAGAACAGACAGACGACATACAGGCAGTGGTGGGAAACTGAGAACAGACAGAAAACTGAGAACAGACAGACAATAGACAGAAAACTGAGAACAGACAGACAATAGACAGGAAACTGAGAACAGACAGACGATAGACAGAAAACTGAGAACAGACAGATGAAAGACAGAAAACTGAGAACAGATAGAAAACTGACAACAGACACACAACAGACAGGACACTGAGCACAGACACATGACAAACTGAAAAATGAAAACACACATGACAAACTGAAAACTGAGAACAGATGACACAGGAAACTGAGAAAAGACATACAACAGACAGGAAACTGAGAACAGACAGATGACAGACAGGAAACAGAACAGACAGAAAACTGAGAACAGACACACGAGAGACAGAAAACCAAGAACAGACAGACGACAAGCAGTGGTGTGAAACTGAGAATAGACACACAACAGACAGGAAACGGAGAAAAGACACACAACAGACAGGAAACTGAGAACAGACAGATGACAGACAGGAAACTGAGAACAGACAGAAAACTGAGAACAGACACATGACAGACAGAAAACTGAGAACAGACAGATGGAGAACAAACAGACGACAACCAGTGGTGTGAAACTGAGAACAGACAGACAACAGACAGGAAACGGAGAAAAGACACACAACAGACAGGAAACTGAGAACAGACAGATGACAGACTGAAAACTGAAAACAGACACATGACAGACTGAAAACTGAAAACAGACACATGACAGACTGAAAACTGAAAACAGACACATGACAGACTGAAAACTGAAACAGACACATGACAGACTGAAAACTGAAAACAGACACATGACAGACTGAAAACTGAAAACAGACACATGACAGACTGAAAACTGAAAACAGACACATGACAAACTGAAAACAGACACATGACAGACTGAAAACTGAAAACAGACACATGACAGACTGAAAACTGAAAACAGACACATGACAGACTGAAAACTGAAAACAGACACATGACAGACTGAAAACTGAAAACAGACACATGACAGACTGAAAACAGACACATGACAGACTGAAAACAGACACATGACAGACTGAAAACAGACACATGACAGACTGAAAACAGACACATGACAGACTGAAAACTGAAAACAGACACATGACAGACTGAAAACTGAAAACAGACACATGACAGACTGAAAACTGAAAACAGACACATGACAGACTGAAAACTGAAAACAGACACATGACAGACTGAAAACTGAAAACAGACACATGACAGACTGAAAACTGAAAACAGACACATGACAGACTGAAAACTGAAAACAGACACATGACAGACTGAAAACTGAAAACAGACACATGACAGACTGAAAACTGAAAACAGACACATGACAGACTGAAAACAGACACACGACAGACTGAAAACTGAAAACAGACACACGACAGACAGAAAACTGAAAACAGACACACGACAGACAGAAAACTGAAAACAGACACACGACAGACAGAAAACTGAGAACAGACAGAAAACTGAGAACAGACAGACGACATACAGGCAGTGGTGGGAAACTGAGAACAGACAGAAAACTGAGAACAGACAGACAATAGACAGGAAACTGAGAACAGACAGATGAAAGACAGAAAACTGAGAACAGATAGAAAACTGACAACAGACACACAACAGACAGGACACTGAGCACAGACACATGACAAACTGAAAAATGAAAACAGACACATGACAAACTGAAAACTGAGAACAGATGACACAGGAAACTGAGAAAAGACATACAACAGACAGGAAACTGAGAACAGACAGATGACAGACAGGAAACAGAACAGACAGAAAACTGAGAACAGACACACGAGAGACAGAAAACCAAGAACAGACAGACGACAAGCAGTGGTGTGAAACTGAGAATAGACATACAACAGACAGGAAACTGAGAACAGACAGATGACAGACAGGAAACTGAGAACAGACAGATGACAGACAGGAAACTGAGAACAGACAGAAAACTGAGAACAGACACATGACAGACAGAAAACTGAGAACAGACAGATGGAGAACAAACAGACGACAACCAGTGGTGTGAAACTGAGAACAGACAGACAACAGACAGGAAACTGAGAACAGACACACAACAAACAGGAAACTGAGCACAAACACATGACAGACTGAAAACTGAAAACAGACACATGACAGACTGAAAACTGAAAACAGACACATGACAGACTGAAAACTGAAAACAGACACATGACAGACTGAAAACTGAAAACAGACACATGACAAACTGAAAACAGACACATGACAGACTGAAAACTGAAAACAGACACATGACAGACTGAAAACTGAAAACAGACACATGACAGACTGAAAACTGAAAACAGACACATGACAGACTGAAAACAGACACATGACAGACTGAAAACTGAAAACAGACACATGACAGGAAACAGAACAGACAGGAAACCGAGAACAGATAGAAAACTGAGAACAGACAGACGACAGACAGGAAACTGAGAACAGACAGCTGATAGACAGGCAGTGGTGGGAAACTGAGAACAGACACACAACAGACAGAAAACTGAGAACAGACACACGACAGACAGAAAACTGAGAACAGACACACGACAGACAGGAAACTGAGAACAGACACACGACAGACAGGAAACTGAGAACAGACACACAACAGACAGGAAACTGAGAACAGACAGACGATAGACAGGAAACTGAGAACAGACACATGACAGACTGAAAACTGAGAACAGACACATGACAGACTGAAAACTACAGACAGAAAGCTGGGCACAGACAGGAAACAGAACAGACAGACGACAGACAGGAAACTGAGAACAGACAGAAAACTGAGAACAGACAGACAATAGACAGGAAACTGAGAACAGATAGACGATAGACAGAAAACTGAGAACAGACAGATGAAAGACAGAAAACTGAGAACAGATAGAAAACTGACAACAGACACACAACAGACAGGACACTGAGCACAGACACATGACAAACTGAAAAATGAAAACAGACACATGACAAACTGAAAACTGAGAACAGATGACACAGGAAACTGAGAAAAGACATACAACAGACAGGAAACTGAGAACAGACAGATGACAGACAGGAAACAGAACAGACAGAAAACTGAGAACAGACACACGAGAGACAGAAAACCGAGAACAGACAGACGACAAGCAGTGGTGTGAAACTGAGAATAGACACACAACAGACAGGAAACGGAGAAAAGACACACAACAGACAGGAAACTGAGAACAGACAGATGACAGACAGGAAACTGAGAACAGACAGATGACAGACAGGAAACTGAGAACAGACAGATGACAGACAGGAAACTGAGAACAGACACATGACAGACAGAAAACTGAGAACAGACAGATGGAGAACAAACAGACGACAACCAGTGGTGTGAAACTGAGAACAGACAGACAACAGACAGGAAACTGAGAACAGACACACAACAGACAGGAAACTGAGAACAGACACACAACAGGAAACTGAGCACAAACACATGACAGACTGAAAACTGAAAACAGACACATGACAGACTGAAAACTGAAAACAGACACATGACAGACTGAAAACTGAAAACAGACACATGACAGACTGAAAACTGAAAACAGACACATGACAAACTGAAAACAGACACATGACAGACTGAAAACTGAAAACAGACACATGACAGACTGAAAACTGAAAACAGACACATGACAGACTGAAAACAGACACATGACAGACTGAAAACAGACACATGACAGACTGAAAACAGACACATGACAGACTGAAAACAGACACATGACAGACTGAAAACAGACACATGACAGACTGAAAACAGACACATGACAGACTGAAAACAGACACATGACAGACTGAAAACAGACACATGACAGACTGAAAACTGAAAACAGACACATGACAGACTGAAAACTGAAAACAGACACATGACAGACTGAAAACTGAAAACAGACACATGACAGACTGAAAACAGACACATGACAGACTGAAAACAGACACATGACAGACTGAAAACAGACACATGACAGACTGAAAACAGACACATGACAGACTGAAAACAGACACACGACAGACTGAAAACTGAAAACAGACACACGACAGACAGAAAACTGAGAACAGACACACGACAGACAGAAAACTGAGAACAGACTGAAAACTGAAAACAGACACACGACAGACAGAAAACTGAGAACAGACAGAAAACTGAGAACAGACAGATGACAGACAGGAAACTGAGAACAGACAGGAAACTGAGAACAGACACACGACACAGAAAACTGAGAGCAGACAGATGGAGAACAAACAGACGACAAGCAGTGGTGTGAAACTGAGAATAGACACACAACAGACAAGATACTGAGAACAGACAGACAATAGACAGAAAACTGAGAACAGACACACGACAGACAGGAAAGTGAGAACAGACAGATGACAGACAGGAAACTGAGAACAGACAACAGACAGGAAACTGAGCACAGACACATAACAGACTGAAAACAAACACATGACAGACTGAAAACTGAGAACAGACACATGACAGACACTGGGCACAGACAGGAAACTGAGCACAGACAGGAAACAGAACAGACAGACGACAGACAGGAAACTGAGAACAGACAGAAAACTGAGAATAGACACACAACAGACAGAAAACTGAGAACAGACAGACGGAGAACAAACAGATGACAAGCAGTGGTGTGAAACTGAGAACAGACACATAACAGACAGGAAACTGAGAACAGACAGACGATAGAAAATTGAGGACAGACAGGAAACTGAGAACAGACGATAGAAAACTGAGAACAGACAGATGATAGACAGAAAATTGAGGACAGACAGGAAACTGAGAACAGACAGACGATAGACAGAAAACTGAGAACAGACAGGAAACTGAGAACAGACAGACGATAGACAGAAAACTGAGAACAGACAGGAAACTGAGAACAGACAGATGATAGACAGAAAACTGAGAACAGACACACAACAGATATGAAACAGAACAGACAGACAATAGACAGAAAACTGAGAACAGACAGGAAACTGAGAACAGACAGACAGTAGACAGAAAACTGAGAACAGACAGACAGGCAGGCAGTGGTGGGAAACTCAGAACAGACAGAAAACTGAGAACAGACAGATGACAGACAGAAGACTGAGAACAGACAGATGGAGAACAAACAGACAATAGGCAGTGGTGGGAAACTGAGAACAGACGGAAAACTGAGAACAGACAGATGACAGACAGAAAACTGAGATCAGATAGACAATAGACAGAAAACTGAGAACAGACAGAAAACTGAGAACAGACACACGACAGACAGAAAACTGAGAATAGACAGAAAACTGAGAACAGACGGAGAACAAACAGATAACTGAGAACAGACAGAAAACTGAGAACAGACACACCACAGACAGAAAACTGAGAACAAACAGACAATAGACAGAAAACTGAGAACAGACAGACAGAGAACAAACAGACAATAGACAGAAAACTGAGAACAGACAGACAATAAACAGAAAACTGAGAACAGACAGGAAACTGAGAACAGACAGAAAACTGAGGACAGAAAGATGACAGACAGAAAACTGAGAACAGACAGATGACAGACAGAAAACTGAGAACAGACTGGAAACTGAGAACAGACAATAGACAGAAAACTGAGAACAGACAGACGATAGACAGAAAACTGAGAACAGACAGACGACAGACAGAAAACTGAGAACAGACAGATGACAGACAGAAAACTGAGAACAGACAGATGACAGACAGAAAACTGAGAACAGACAGAAATCTGAGAACAGACAGATGACAGACAGGAAACTGAGAACAGACAGACAGAGAACAAACAGATAACTGAGAACAGACACGCAACAGACTGGAAACTGAGAACAGACACACGAAAGACAGAAAACTGAGAACAGACAGAAAACTGACAACAGACACACAACAGACAGGAAACTGAGCACAGACACATGACAAACTGAAAACAGATGACAGACGGGAAACTGAGCACAGACGACAGACGGGAAACTGAGCACAGACAGGAAACAGAACAGACAGGAAACTGAGAACAGACAGAAAACAGACAGACGACAGGCAGTGGTGGGAAACTGAGAACAGACACATGACAGACACAAAACTGAGAACAAACACATGACAGACTGGAAACTGAGAACAGACAACAGACAGGAAACTGAGCACAGACACATAACAGACTGAAAACAGACACATGACAGACTGAAAACTACATACAGAAAGCTGGGCACAGACAGGAAACTGAGCACAGACAGGAAACGGAACAGACAGACGACACACAGGAAACTGAGAACAGACAGAAAACTGAGAATAGACACACAACAGACAGAAAACTGAGAACAGACAGATGGAGAACAAACAGACGACAAGCAGTGGTGTGAAACTGAGAACAGACACATAACAGACAGGAAACTGAGAACAGACAGACGACAGACAGGCAGTGGTGGGAAACTGAGAACAGACAGACGACATACAGGCAGTGGTGGGAAACTGAGAACAGACAGAAAACTGAGAACAGACAGATGACAGACAGGAAACTGAGAACAGACAGATGGAGAACAAACAGATAGCAAGCAGTGGTGTAAAACAGAACAGACAGACAACAGACAGGAAACTGAGAACAGACAGACAACAGACAGGAAACTGAGAACAGACAGACAACAGACAGGAAACTGAGAACAGACAGACAACAGACAGGAAACTGAGAACAGACAGAGGATAGACAGAAAACTGAGAACAGACAGACGAAAGACAGAAAACTGAGAACAGACAGACGAAAGACAGAAAACTGAGAACAGACAGACGAAAGACAGAAAACTGAGAACAGACACACAACAGACAGGACACTGTGCACAGACACATGACAAACTGAAAAATGAAAACAGACACATGACAAACTGAAAACTGAGAACAGATGACACAGGAAACTGAGAAAAGACACACAACAGACAGGAAACCTAGAACAGACAGACATTAGACAGGAAACTGAGAACAGACAGACATTAGACAGGAAACTGAGAACAGACAGATGACAGACAGGAAACAGAACAGACAGAAAACTGAGAACAGACACACAACAGACAGGAAACTGAGAACAGACAGACATTAGACAGGAAACTGAGAACAGACATGACAGACAGGAAACAGAACAGACAGAAAACTGAGAACAGACACAACAGACAGGAAACTGAGAACAGACAGACATTAGACAGGAAACTGAGAACAGACAGATGACAGACAGGAAACTGAGAACAGACAGACATTAGACAGGAAACTGAGAACAGACAGACGACATACAGGCAGTGGTGGGAAACTGAGAACAGACAGAAAACTGAGAACAGACAGATGACAGACAGGAAACTGAGAACAGACAGATGGAGAACAAACAGATAGCAAGCAGTGGTGTAAAACAGAACAGACAGACAACAGACAGGAAACTGAGAACAGACAGAGGATAGACAGAAAACTGAGAACAGACAGACGAAAGACAGAAAACTGAGAACAGACAGACGAAAGACAGAAAACTGAGAACAGACAGACGAAAGACAGAAAACTGAGAACAGACACACAACAGACAGGACACTGTGCACAGACACATGACAAACTGAAAAATGAAAACAGACACATGACAAACTGAAAACTGAGAACAGATGACACAGGAAACTGAGAAAAGACACACAACAGACAGGAAACCTAGAACAGACAGACATTAGACAGGAAACTGAGAACAGACAGACATTAGACAGGAAACTGAGAACAGACAGATGACAGACAGGAAACAGAACAGACAGAAAACTGAGAACAGACACACAACAGACAGGAAACTGAGAACAGACAGACATTAGACAGGAAACTGAGAACAGACAGATGACAGACAGGAAACAGAACAGACAGAAAACTGAGAACAGACACACAACAGACAGGAAACTGAGAACAGACAGACATTAGACAGGAAACTGTGAACAGACAGATGACAGACAGGAAACTGAGAACAGACAGACAATAGACAGAAAACTGAGAACAGACAGGAAACTGAGAACAGACAGACAATAGACAGAAAATTGAGGACAGACAGGAAACTGAGAACAGACAGACAATAGACAGAAAATTGAGGACAGACAGGAAACTGAGAACAGACAGACGATAGACAGAAAATTGAGGACAGACAGGAAACTGAGAACAGACAGACGATAGACAGAAAATTGAGGACAGACAGGAAACTGAGAACAGACAGACGATAGACAGAAAATTGAGGACAGACAGGAAACTGAGAACAGACAGATGACAGACAGAAAACTGAGAACAGACAGATGACAGACAGGAAACTGAGAACAGACAGAAAACTGAGAACAGACACACGACAGACAGAAAACTGAGAACAGACAGACGGAGAACAAACAGATAACTGAGAACAGACACACGACAGACAGAAAACTGAGAACAGACAGACGGAGAACAAACAGATAACTGACAACAGACAGAAAACTGAGAACAGACAGACAGAGAACAAACAGACAATAGACAGAAAACTGAGAACAGACACACGACAGACAGAAAACTAAGAACAGACAGACAATAAACAGAAAACTGAGAACAGACAGATGACAGACAGGAAACTGAGAACAGACAGAAAACTGAGAACAGACAGATGACAGACAGAAAACTCAGAACAGACAGAAAACTCAGAACAGACAGATGACAGACAGGAAACCGAGAACAGACAGAAAACTCAGAACAGACAGACGGAGAACAAACAGATAACTGAGAACAGACAGGAAACTGAGAACAGACAGACAACAGACAGGAAACTGAGAACAGACTGGAAACTGAGAACAGACAGACAATAGACAGAAAACTGAGAACAGACAGATGACAGACAGAAAACTGAGAACAGACAGATGACAGACAGAAAACTGAGAACAGACAGAAATCTGAGAACAGGCAGACGGAGAACAAACAGATAACTGAGAACAGACAGACGAAAGACAGAAAACTGAGAACAGACAGACGGAGAACAAACAGATAACTGAGAACAGACAGAAAACTGAGAACAGACACACGACAGACAGAAAACTGAGAACAGACAGACAGAGAACAAACAGACAATAGACAGAAAACTGAGAACAGACACACGACAGACAGAAAACTGAGAACAGACAGACAATAAACAGAAAACTGAGAACAGACAGATGACAGACAGGAAACTGAGAACAGACAGAAAACTGTGAACAGACAGATGACAGACAGAAAACTGAGAACAGACAGATGACAGACAGAAAACTGAGAACAGACAGATGACAGACAGAAAACTGAGAACAGACAGAAAACTCAGAACAGACAGATGACAGACAGGAAACCGAGAACAGACAGAAAACTCAGAACAGACAGACGGAGAACAAACAGATAACTGAGAACAGACAGGAAACTGAGAACAGGAAACTGAGAACAGACTGGAAACTGAGAACAGACAGACAATAGACAGAAAACTGAGAACAGACAGGCGACAGACAGAAAACTGAGAACAGACAGACAATAAACAGAAAACTGAGAACAGACAGATGACAGACAGGAAACTGAGAACAGACAGACAATAAACAGAAAACTGAGAACAGACAGATGACAGACAGGAAACTGAGAACAGACAGAAAACTGAGAACAGACACACGACAGACAGAAAACTGAGAACAGACACACAACAGACAGGAAACTGAGCACAGACACATGACAAACTGAAAACAGACACATGACAAACTGAAAACAGACACATGACAAACTGAAAACAGAGCACAGACAGAAAGCTGAGCACAGACAGGAAACTGAACACAGACAGGAAACAGAACAGACAGGAAACTGAGAACAGACAGAAAACTGAGAACAGAGAGACAGAAAACAGACAGACGACAGGCAGTGGTGGGAAACTGAGAACAGACACATGACAGACACGAAACTGAGAACATACACATGACAGACTGGAAACTGAGAACAGACAACAGACAGGAAACTGAGCACAGACACATAACAGACTGAAAACTGAAAACAGACACATGACAGACTGAAAACTGAGAACAGACACATGACAGACTGAAAACTACAGACAAAAAGCTGGGCACAGACAGGAAACTGAGCACAGACAGGAAACGGAACAGACAGACGACACACAGGAAACTGAGAACAGACAGAAAACTGAGAATAGACACACAACAGACAGAAAACTGAGAACAGACAGATGGAGTACAAACAGACGACAAGCAGTGGTGTGAAACTGAGAACAGACACATAACAGACAGGAAACAGAACAGACAGACGATAGACAGAAAACTGAGAACAGACAGACGACAGACAGGCAGTGGTGGGAAACTGAAAACAGACAGACGACAGACAGGCAGTGGTGGGAAACTGAGAACAGACAGACGACAGACAGGCAGTGGTGGGAAACTGAGAACAGACAGAAAACTGAGAACAGACAGATGGAGAACAAACAGATAACAAGCAGTGGTGTAAAACTGAGAACAGACACACAACAGACAGGAAACTGAGAACAGACACACAACAGACAGGAAACTGAGAACAGACAGACGATAGACAGGAAACTGAGAACAGACAGACGAAAGACAGAAAACTGAGAACAGACAGACGATAGACAGGAAACTGAGAACAGACAGACGAAAGACAGAAAACTGAGAACAGACAGACGAAAGACAGGAAACTGAGGACAGACAATAGACAGGAAACTGAGAACAGACAGACGAAAGACAGAAAACTGAGAACAGACAGACAATAGACAGGAAACTGAGAACAGACAGACAATAGACAGAAAACTGAGAACAGACAGACGAAAGACAGGAAACTGAGGACAGACAATAGACAGGAAACTGAGAACAGACAGACGAAAGACAGAAAACTGAGAACAGACAGACAATAGACAGGAAACTGAGAACAGACAGACAATAGACAGAAAACTGAGAACAGACAGATGAAAGACAGAAAACTGAGAACAGATAGAAAACTGAGCACAGACACATGACAAACTGAAAAATGAAAACAGACACACACAACAGACACTCTCTCTACTTTTAAGATTAGGCTTAAAACTTTCCTTTTCGCTAAGGCTTATAGTTAGGGCTGGATCGGGTGACCCTGGACCATCCCTTGGTTATGTTGCTTTAGACGTAGACTGTGGGGGGGTTCCCATGATGCACTGTTTCTTTCTCTTTTTGCTCCGTATGCATCACTCTGCATTTAATCATTAGTGATCGATCTCTGCTCCCCTCCACAGCATGTCTTTTTCCTGGTTCTTTCCCTCAGCCCCAACCAGTCTCAGCAGAAGACTGCCCCTCCCTGAGCCTGGTTCTGCTGGAGGTTTCTTCCTGTTAAAAGGGAGTTTTTCCTTCCCACTGTGGCCAAGTGCTTGCTCATAGGGGGTCGTTTTGACCGTTGGGGTTTTTCATAATTATTGTATGGCCTTGCCTTACAATATGGAGCGCCTTGGGGCAACTGTTTGTTGTGATTTGGCGCTATATAAGAAAAAAGTTGATTGATTGATTGACATGACAAACTGAAAACTGAGAACAGATGACACAGGAAACTGAGAAAAGACACACAACAGACAGGAAACTGAGAACAGAGACATTAGACAGGAAACTGAGAACAGACAGATGACAGACAGGAAACAGAACAGACAGAAAACTGAGAACAGACACACGACAGACAGAAAACCGAGAACAGACAGACGACAAGCAGTGGTGTGAAACTGAGAATAGACACACAACAGACAGGAAACGGAGAAAAGACACACAACAGACAGGAAACGGAGAACAGACACACAACAGACAGGAAACGGAGAACAGACACACAACAGACAGGAAACGGAGAACAGACAGATGACAGACAGGAAACTGAGAACAGACAGATGACAGACAGGAAACTGAGAACAGACAGAAAACTGAGAACAGACAGATGACAGACAGGAAACTGAGAACAGACAGAAAACTGAGAACAGACATACAACACATAGGAAACTGAGTACAGACAGACAATAGACAGAAAACTGAGAACAGACAGACAATAGACAGAAAATTGAGGACAGACAGGAAACTGAGAACAGACAGACGATAGAAAACTGAGAACAGACAGGAAAATGAGAACAGACAGACGATAGACAGAAAATTGAGGACAGACAGGAAACTGAGAACAGACAGACGATAGACAGAAAATTGAGAACAGACAGGAAACTGAGAACAGACAGACGATAGACAGAAAATTGAGAACAGACAGGAAACTGAGAACAGACAGACGATAGACAGAAAATTGAGAACAGACAGGAAACTGAGAACAGACAGACGATAGACAGAAAATTGAGAACAGACAGGAAACTGAGAACAGACAGACGATAGACAGAAAATTGAGAACAGACACACAACAGATAGGAAACTGAGAACAGACAGACGATAGACAGAAAATTGAGAACAGACACACAACAGATAGGAAACTGAGTACAGACAGACAATAGACAGAAAACTGAGAACAGACAGGAAACTGAGGACAGACAATAGACAGAAAATTGAGGACAGACAGGAAACTGAGAACAGACAGACGATAGAAAACTGAGAACAGACAGGAAACTGAGAACAGACAGACGATAGACAGAAAACTGAGAACAGACAGGAAACTGAGAAGAGACAGACAACAGATAGGAAACAGAACAGACAGACAGTAGACAGAAAACTGAGAACAGACAGGAAACTGAGAACAGACAGACAATAGACAGAAAATTGAGGACAGACAGGAAACTGAGAACAGACAGACGATAGACAGAAAATTGAGGACAGACAGGAAACTGAGAACAGACAGACGAAAGACAGAAAACTGGGCTTGGGTCCTAATGCTCTGTGGGCTCTTTTGATCTTTTTCAGCCTCATGTGGAAAATCCAAAGACTCTCATAACATTTTTTCCAAAAATGAAACCATGTTGTTGCCCTCTGCTTGCTCGGGAATACTGTAAATGGTAAATGAACTGCATTTATATAGCGCTTTTCCATCTGCATCAGACGCTCAAAGCACTTTACAGTTATGCCTCACATTCACCCCAATGTCAGGGTGCTGCCATACAAGGTGCTCACTACACACCGGGAGCAACTAGGGATTAAGGACCTTGCCCAAGGGCCCTTAGTGATTTTCCAGTCAGGCAGGGATTTGAACCCAGGCTCTTCTGGTCTCAAGCCCAACGCTTAACCACTGTAGATTGTAATGTTGTGTCTCCGAGCCCGGGCCTCTTGTTCTGTTAACTTAGCGTCTATATCGTTCTGCCATTGTACCAGCCGTCCCAGTAAGTGGATGCTGCCTGCATAGCTGTTTCCACCTCGTCAATATGGCATTCGGCTTCATCCTGTTGATCGTTTGTTGGATGTCCGAAAGTTCTTTCTTATTGTCGCGTGTAAAATCTTGCAGTTCCTTGAATATGCTATCCAAGCTAGCTCCCTCGGGTTCGTCCTCATGGTCGGAGTAGCAGCTCCGGCTAAACTGTATTTCCTCATAATTTAGCTCTGTGTCCGTAACATTTTCCGTCATTTACCTCCACTCGTCTCCATCTTGATAAAATTGTTGAAGTTATGCGATTCACTGGCTTTTCAGAGAGGTTTTTTAGCAATACCGTTGGAGAGCACCAAAGTTATGCGGCCATCATGTGACATGGATTAGTCATCCCATTTGTGTTGCGTTGCATTTAGAGTGCAGTTTGGTTCCATACGTTTTGTACCATTGCATGCTGCGAACCCCGCCGTTTTGCTAAACATGGCGGAGTTTGTTTTGCTGATAGACAACGGTTTGAAGGAGCTTATTGACGTTGCTAATTCTTCGAAGACACACACACAAATAAACAAATCCACTACGCTGTAAGCCATCTGGAGGCATGAAGAGCTGTTAGGATGAAAAGGATGAAGTTGGGGTGAAGAGCGGAACAGCTTTCTGATGTGATTTTTTTTCGCTGGACTGAAGTCTTTGTTTTCTGGAAGTACATGAAGTCAGTGCTCGGTATCACGGACTACATCATCAGAATTATTGTTGGACTATGTAACCTTTATTCTAAGTTGACTGAGAACAATTTTGGACTCCTATTTAAAGTTTGTAAATGTAAGTCCTTTTCTGATGTTTATAAGTGAATAAAATATCAAATGACAAGGATCTGTTTTAGCCATTGAAACAAAATAATGAATGTTTTTACATTCTTTCAATGGAATGAATATTGAAGCTGTTCCATTCAACTCGGCTTTGTCTCGTTGAATGGTTTGTTCCAGCTTTCACCTCATGAAATATTTGTACCATTGAACTCATAAACATTCATTATTTGTATACTAGTATGTGATGGTTTATAATGTTGGATCATATTTATTGATTGTTGCATTTTAACATTTGTGTTCAGTAACACAGTGCTATGCAAATACCCCTCTAATAATTATTAATGTAATAATGTTTAATATGTGTTGCTTTTGACATATTTTCTAACATCCTGTTTATTAGAAACTAGACAGGAAACACCTCAGAGCATGAATAATTTCAAATTTTCCCAAGGTATCCCTCTGATCCCACCTACTGGTCATTTAAAAAAATAAATTGTAGTTTTGTTTTTGTTTTTTTACGTCACTTTTATTATTGGATTATCTGCATCATTAATTCTCCAATTTACTGCTTGAAATGTCAGGTAGTGCCTGAGTCTGTAGCTCTCTTTGGTATTGGAACCCGCTCATTGACCACTGGCCTGGTTAATTAAAACCTGTTTGAGGACAGGCTGTCCACTCCCTGATAAACCCATTAAACCCACACAGCCCTCACTCTCCACCTGTTAGGAAGTGCTGAGAAACTATTTTCTCTCACAGTCAAGTGAAAATTAGTCTGGAACGTATCAGTTCACTTTAAGTTTCCATAGAGGCATTACCAGAGGATGCAGGACAAAATGCCTGTGGATGTACTGGAACAGACCTACAACTTCCCACAGCAAGGAAAAGTGATGACAAACTGAATCTGTTTAGACAGGTTACTACTAACATGAATAACGTAATCAGTGTTTGCGAGAGCTGCTCATTACACATCTACAAATACTTTGTCCTAAATATTCACCCAGCACCACATTGTCTCTTTAACCTTCTGGAGTCCAGGGAATCACTGGTACATCTGGTATAATGCACATGTGTTGCACATCAAAATATTCAGAAATAGTCTCAGCTTTCTGAATGTGAAACACACCTCTGTAAAATCTATAATTTGTAAAGCTGAAATTATGTTACGTGTTTTTAGAAATTCTTCAAATCTTTAGTGAATATACACCTTATTCAAGTGGAAGAACTGTTTTGGTGTTCGAAATGTGTTTACCAAAACTTTTAGGTCACAAATGTAGCATAATGCATGAAAAAGAATTGAGATCAATGTGCAAATAAATTTCAAAAAAATAAAGCATGAGTCAGGCAGTGCAGCAGAGCTGCCCACTAGGAGGTGCAGCAGAGCAGGGACCTTGTATATCCCAAAAGAGCGTATTTATAAAACAAGAGCAATCTGAGACATCTGACATCCACCAAGGGTTGACAAGGACTTAAAATAACAGATATGTGATTCACATCTTGACCTGGACTTTACCTAGATCCGGATTCCACAGCACAGTGCGATAACTGCACACTGATCCAGAATGGTCCAACTGATCAAGATGCTGCAATCTGATATTTAATTCACCAGCTGAAAGAAGACAGTGTCTTCCTGATCTTGGTTTTACATCGTGATGCCGTATCCTTGAAGTAGTTTTCACGTAATCCTTAAAAGTCTACAAAGTGAAATACTGATCCAGAATCCAGATCTGGATCCAGATCACCCCCAAAATTCAGTGGAGTCTTCTATGTCCTAATATGGATCTGTGGTGAAAATTTCGTCAAAATCCGTGCAGTATTTTTGACGTAATCCTGCTAACAGACAGACGCTGATAATTTTAATCCCTTCACGTGTCTTTTTTTCTGTTGAAGTGTAAAAACTAAAATTAAACTTTACATGTGGGTGGGAAGGCTTTTTTCCCCTTTTTAACCTTTATTTAACCAGAAAAGTCCCATTGAGATTAAACACCTCTCTTGCAAGTCTTGTCCAAGAGGCAGCAAAGTTACACAACAATTACAATTAAATTCAGACAACTAAAATGACATACACTTAAGAAAAACAGTTACAGTTTAAAGAAGTCGTTTCAAGTGCTCTGTGTGTTCTTAAAATTGCTGGGACTTTATTAAGTCCCCTTTGGCACCTTTGTGGAAAAATAAAAGACTCTTAATTGGAGACACACCAGTTTAGTGGGCACAGGGGTGTAAAGCTGGCATCTCCCATGTGTCACACTTATTCAATGATAAGACCAAGCAATTTCAAAGCTTTGCTCAGATTGTTGATAAATACACTCTGACACATAAACACTTCTAGCGATATGTCCAAATGCACAGCTCTTTAACAAAGTGCCTACGAAGCCCCCTTAGTTGCCCCACGGGTAGTCCTGTGGAAGCATTGCTTTCTAGGTCATCCCTTGGTCAAGGCATGACCTCCAAAATGTATAATTTGCTGCAAGAACAATTAGCCGACTCTTTCTAAAGCTAAGGGATATTGGGCTGAAGACCTGGCAGAGGACATATTTTCAGATCAATGGGAATCATGTCTCTATAATATTAACACCATGTACAGTGAGGCAAATCAGTATTTGGTCCACTGTCGATTTTGCATGTTTCCCGCCTACAAAGAATGTACAGGTCTGCAGTTTTTATCGTAGGTTCACTTCAACTGTGAGAGACAGAATCTAAATAAAATTCTGAGAAATTACATTGTTTGATTTTTAAATAATTAATTTGCTCTTTATTGCATGAAATAAGTATTTGAACACCTACCAACCAGCAAGAATTCTGTCTCTCACAGACCTGTTAATTTTTCTTTAAGAAGCCCTCTTATTCTGCACTCTTTACCTGTATTAATTGCACCTGTTTGAACTTGTTACCTGTATAAAAGACACCTGTTCACACACTCAATCAATCACACTCCAACCTGTCCACCATAGCCAAGACCAAAGAGCTGTCTAAGGACACCAGGGACAAAACTGTAGACCTGCACAAGGCTGGGATGGACTACAGGACAACAGGCAAGCAGCTTGGTAGAAGACAACAACTGTTATTATTATTTATTAGAAAGTGGAAGAAACACAAGATGACTGTCAATCTCCCTCGGTCTGGGATTCCATGCAAGATCTCACTTTGTGGGGTAAGGATGATTCTGAGAAAGCTCAGAACTACACAGGAGGGCCTGGTCAATGACCTGAAGAGAGCTGGGACCACAGTCACAAAGATTACATTAGTAACACATGATGCTGTCATGGTTTAAAATCCTGCAGGGCAGCAAGGTCCCCCTGCTCAAGCCAGCACATGTCCAGGCCTGTTTGAAGTTCACCAGTGACCATCTGGATGATCCAGAGGAGGCATGGGAGAAGGTCATGTGGTCAGATGAGACCAGAATAGAGCTTTTTGGAATCAACTCCACTTATCATGTTTAGAGGATGAGAACAACCCCAAGAAAACCATCCCAACCGTGAAGCATGGGGGTGGAAACATCACACTCTGGGGGTGCTCTTCTGCAAAGGGGACAGGACGACTGCACCGTATTGAAGGGAGGATGGATGGGGTGATGTATTGCGAGATTTTGGCAAACAACCTCCTTCCCTCAGTAAGAGCATTGAAGATGGGTCATGGCTGGGTCTTCCAGCATGACAATGACCCCAAACACACAGCCAGGGCAACTAAGGAGGGGCTCCGTAAGAAGCATTTCAAGGTCCTGGAGTGACCTGGCCAGTCTCCAGACCTGAACTCAATAGAAAATGTTTGGAGAGAGCTGAAACTCCAAACCTGAAAGATCTGGAGAAGATCTGTATGGAGGAGTGGACCAAAATCCCTGCTGCAGTGTGTGAAAACCTGGTGAAAAACTACAGGAAACGTTTGACCTCTGTAATTGCAAACAAAGGCTACTGTACCAAATATTAAGGTCTGTTTTTCCATCGGAACAAATACTTATTTTATGCAATAAAATGCAAATTAATTATTGAAAAATCATACAATGTGATTTTCTGAATTGTTTTTTTATTCTGTCTCTCACAGTTGAAGTGTACCTACTGTTGGGAAAGTGTAAGTACACGGACCCACAACAGGGGGCGCAAATGAACGGACAATGGAATAGGTCAAATAACAACACTTTACTGTTGCGAACGTGCACAACAAACACAACAGATTACACAATAGATCAGCGGTCAAATTACAAGGTGTCGTGTGGGCAGGCTCGAAGATAGGAGACGTCTGTCCAAAGCAAAACCGGAACCACACGATTTCCTCCGCCACCAGACCCCGGGAATACTGGAGCCGCCAAGTCCCGAACTCCCAGGTGGCCACTGCCTCCGCGTGTCGGACCTGGTACTGCTGGCGAGGAACAAAAACACAATTAAACGTGGGTGCGTCTGCACCCAGCAATCTGCACGGCAGGGAAGCTACCTCCACCTCTCGTTGGAGAAAAAGTCTGTTATCACTCACAAAAAGCACAAAAAAAAGGGCTTTCTATCAAGCAGTCAGGCTGAGGATATTACCTTTCAGGTAGAACGATATCTCGGCAAAGAGGTGGAGATGACGTCTTGCTGATATACCGATGCAGATCAGATGAGTGGTGACAGCTGTCACAGGTGATGAGTGTCAGCTGTCACCCCGGCTGCTCTTGTGAGGCGGCAGCGCTCTCTTGTGCCTGGAGCCCGCACTCCAGGCAGGGTGCCCTCTGGTGGTGGTGGGCCAGCAGTACCTCCTCTTCAGCGGCCCACACAACAGGACCCCCACCTCAACGGGCGCCTCCTGGCGCCCGACCAGGCTTGTCCGGGTGGCGGCGGTAGAAATCGGCCAGGAGGGCCGGGTCCAGAATGAAGCTCCTCTTCACCCAGGAGCGTTCTTCAGGTCCGTACCCCTCCCAGTCCACCAAATACTGGAAGCCCCGGCCCATCCTACGGACATCCAAAAGCCGGCGCACAGTCCAAGCCGGCTCGCCATCGATGATCCGGGCAGGAGGCGGTGCCGGACCCGGAGTACAGAGGGGTGAGGTGTGATGTGGTTTGATTCGGGACACGTGAAATACAGGATGGATCCGCAGTGAGGCCGGCAGCTGAAGCCTCACTGCGGCTGGACTGATGACCTTCTGGATTTTGAAGGGACCGATGTAACGGTCCTGTAACTTGGGGGAGTCCACTTTGAGGGGGATGTCCTTTGTCGACAACCACACCTCCTGCCCTGGCCGATACGCAGGGGCCGGGGTCCGCCGACGGTCTGCATGGGCCTTTGACCTCATCCGGGCCCTCAGCAAGGCAGAACGGGCGGCACGCCACACCCGACGGCACTTCCGTAGGTGGGCCTGGACCGAGGGCACACCGACCTCTCCCTCAACCACTGGAAACAAAGGCGGTTGGTACCCCAGACATACCTTGAAAGGGGAGAGGCCGGTGGCTGACGACACCTGGCTGTTATGGGCATACTCGATCCAGGCCAGATGGGTACTCCAGGCCGCCGGGTGCGCGGCTGTCACGCAACGCAGGGCCTGCTCCATCTCCTGATTGGCCCGTTCTGCTTGCCCGTTGGTCTGGGGATGGTACCCGGATGAGAGACTCACTGTGGCCCCCAGTTCCCGGCAGAAGCTCCTCCAGACGTGCGAGGAGAACTGGGGACCGCGATCTGAAACAATGTCTGTTGGGATCCCATGCAGCCGGACGACGTGGTGAACCAGGAGGTCCGCTGTCTCCTGGGCCGTCGGGAGCTTCGGGAGGGCCACGAAGTGGGCCGCCTTGGAGAATCGGTCCACTATCGTGAAGATGGTGGTGTTGCCCTGGGACGGCGGGAGACCCGTGACAAAATCCAGGCCGATGTGGGACCAGGGGCGATGGGGCACGGGCAGCGGCTGGAGCAGACCCGAAGCCCTACGATGGTCAGCCTTGCCCCTGGCGCAGGTGGTGCAGGCCTGGATATAATCCCGGACGTCGGCCTCTAGGGACGCCCACCAGAAGCGCTGCCGGACAACTGCCACGGTTCTTCGCACCCCTGGATGACAGGAGAGCTTAGAGCCGTGACAGAAGTCCAGGACTGCAGCCCTAGCTTCTGGTGGGACGTAAAGTCTGTTCTTCGGCCCAGTTCCGGGGTCCGGGCTTCGTGCCAGGGCCTCCCGGACGGTTCTCTCTACGTCCCAGGTGAGGGTGGCCACGATAGTGGACTCCGGGATGATGGGTTCCGGTGGATCCGACAACTCCGTTTTGACTTCATCTTCATGTACCCGGGACAAGGCATCCGATCTCTGGTTCTTGGTCCCAGGACGGTAGGTGATCCGGAAGTCAAAACGGCCGAAGAACAGTGACCAGCGGGCTTGCCTGGGATTCAGCCGCTTGGCGGTCCTGATATACTCCAGGTTCCGGTGGTCAGTGAAAACCGTGAATGGCACGGACGTTCCCTCCAACAGATGTCTCCACTCTTCTAGAGCCTCTTTCACCGCAAGGAGCTCTCGATTGCCGACGTCATAGTTCCGTTCGGCCGGGGTCAACCTGCGGGAAAAATAGGCACACGGGTGAAGGACCTTATCGGTCTTCCCGCTCTGGGAAAGCACAGCTCCTATCCCTGAGTCCGAGGCGTCCACTTCAACCACTAACTGGCGACTAGGATCGGGCTGCACCAGAACGGGTGCAGACGAGAAGCGCCGTTTCAACTCCTTGAACGCGGCATCGCAACGATCCGACCAGGTGAAGGGAACTTTTGGTGAGGTCAGGGCTGTCAGGGGGCTAACTACCTGACTGTAGCCCTTAATGAACCTCCTGTAGAAATTAGCAAAGCCGAGGAACTGTTGCAGCTTCCTACGGCTAGTGGGTTGGGGCCAGTCTCTCACCGCCGCAACCTTGGCCGGATCAGGAGCGACGGAGTTGGGGGAGATGATAAACCCCAGGAAGGACAAAGAGGTGCGGTGGAACTCACACTTCTCGCCCTTCACAAACAGCCGGTTCTCCAACAACCGCTGCAGGACCTGACGTACATGCCGGACATGAGTCTCAGGATCCGGAGAAAAGATGAGTATATCGTCTAGATATACGAAGACGAATCGGTGCAGGAAATCCCGCAAGACATCATTAACTAATGCTTGGAACGTCGCAGGGGCGTTTGTGAGGCCGAACGGCATGACCAGGTACTCAAAGTGACCTAATGGGGTGTTGAATGCCGTCTTCCATTCGTCTCCCTTCCGGATCCGAACCAGGTGATACGCATTTCTAAGATCCAGTTTAGTAAAGATTTTGGCTCCATGCAGGGGGGTGAACACGGAATCTAATAATGGCAACGGGTATCGGTTGCGAACCGTAATCTCATTCAGCCCCCTGTAATCAATACATGGACGAAGTCCGCCATCTTTCTTGCCCACAAAAAAGAAACCTGCCCCCATCGGGGAGGTGGAGTTCCGGATCAGCCCGGCAGCTAATGAGTCCCGGATGTAGGTCTCCATTGATTCGCGCTCAGGTCGTGAGAGGTTGTACAGCCTGCTGGACGGGAACTCAGCGCCTGGAACCAAATCAATGGCACAATCGTACGGACGGTGCGGGGGAAGGGTGAGTGCCAGATCCTTGCTGAAGACGTCAGCAAGATCGTGGTACTCAACTGGCACTGCCGTCAGATTGGGCGGGACTTTGACCTCCTCCTTAGCCTGGGAACCGGGAGGAACCGAGGATCCTAAACACACCCGATGGCAGGTTTCGCTCCACTGACCACCACCCCAGACGGCCAATCGATCCGGGGATTGTGTTTTAACATCCATGGGATGCCCAAAATCACGCGGGAGGTGGCAGGAGTTACAAAAAACTCAATCTCCTCCCGGTGGTTTCCAGACACCACCAGAGTTACTGGTGGTGTCTTGTGTGTGAGTAAAGGGAGGAGGGTGCCATCTAGTGCCCGCACCTGCAATGGCGTAGGAAGCGCCACCAGAGGGAGCCCTACCTCCTTTGCCCATCTGCTGTCTAGCAGATTCCCTTCTGACCCCGTGTCCACCAGTGCTCGGGCTTGAAGGGTTAAATCCCCGCTCAGGATTGTGACTGGGAGTCGTGTGGCAATTTGTGTGTGTCTCACTTGAATGTCTTGACCCCCCCTTAGCCCAGTCTCTAAGGGCGAGTGTTGACGTTTTGGCCGTTTGGGGCAGTCTCTCTGTGTGTGCTCTGTTGAGCTGCAGAGAAAACACTCTCCACGGATCAGCCTTCCCATTTTGGCCCTGTGCGTCTCCCTAACAACGTCAACAGGGGGAGCTGTTGCCCCACAAAGCGCTGCGGCTGTGGAGCGTGGGAGGGCGGCCCCTTTTCGAACCCGGAAGGGAGAGGGGCGGCGCGTATCCGGTCACGTCCTTCGCCTCGCTCCCGACGGCGTTCCTCTAACCGATTGTCTAATCGTATAACGAGATCAATAAGCCCGTCTAAATCCCGCGGTTCGTCCTTAGCCACCAGGAGCTCCTTTAGGACCAACGACAGTCCGTTTACGAAGGCGGCGCGGAGGGCAGTGTTATTCCAGCCGGACCTCGCAGCCGCGATGCGGAAGTCGACTGCATAAGCAGCTGCGCTCCGGCGCCCCTGTCTCATTGACAGCAGCACGGCTGAAGCGGTCTCTCCTCTATTTGGGTGATCGAACACTGTTCTGAACTCCCTCACAAACCCATCATATGTCAGAAGGAGCCGTGAATTTTGCTCCCAAAGCGCTGTAGCCCAAGCGCGTGCCTTGCCGCGAAGCAGATTAATTACATAAGCTATCTTGCTAGAATCAGTCGCGTACATGACAGGACGTTGTGCGAAGACGAGCGAACACTGCATAAGGAAGTCCGCGCACGTCTCCACACAGCCTCCGTACGGCTCTGGAGGGCTTATGTATGCTTCCGGGGAAGGTGGGAGGGGTCGTTGAACGACCAGTGGAACGTCACTGTTACGCACAGGATCGACAGGAGGGAGAGCCGCAGCAGCGCCCTGAGGGCGCGCCTCCACCTGCGCGGCGAGAGCCTCCACCCTGCGGTTAAGGAGGACGTTCTGCTCGGTCATTAAATCCAACCGAGCCGTGGAAAACGGTGAGGATCCGCTGCAACTCACCGATCATTCCTCCTGCGGGCGCCTGTGCACCCTGTTCTTCCATTGGCCGTTCAACAGCCGGTTGACGCCCCTCGGGATCCATGACGTTGGCCGAGATATCCTGTTGGGAAAGTGTAAGTACACGGACCCACAACAGGGGGCGCAAATGAACGGACAATGGAATAGGTCAAATAACAACACTTTACTGTTGCGAACGTGCACAACAAACACAACAGATTACACAATAGATCAGCGGTCAATTACAAGGTGTCGTGTGGGCAGGCTCGAAGATAGGAGACGTCTGTCCAAAGCAAAACCGGAACCACACGATTTCCTCCGCCACCAGACCCCGGGAATACTGGAGCCGCCAAGTCCCGAACTCCCAGGTGGCCACTGCCTCCGCGTGTCGGACCTGGTACTGCTGGCGAGGAACAAAAACACAATTAAACGTGGGTGCGTCTGCACCCAGCAATCTGCACGGCAGGGAAGCTACCTCCACCTCTCGTTGGAGAAAAAGTCTGTTATCACTCACAAAAAGCACAAAAAAAAGGGCTTTCTATCAAGCAGTCAGGCTGAGGATATTACCTTTCAGGTAGAACGATATCTCGGCAAAGAGGTGGAGATGACGTCTTGCTGATATACCGATGCAGATCAGATGAGTGGTGACAGCTGTCACAGGTGATGAGTGTCAGCTGTCACCCCGGCTGCTCTTGTGAGGCGGCAGCGCTCTCTTGTGCCTGGAGCCCGCACTCCAGGCAGGGTGCCCTCTGGTGGTGGTGGGCCAGCAGTACCTCCTCTTCAGCGGCCCACACAACACCTACGATAAAAATGACAGACATCTACATTCTTTGTAGGTGGGAAAACTAGTGGATCAAATACTTATTTGCCCCACAGTATAAAGAAATAGGCAGCAGGTTTATTCAGTTAAAGATAATCCACAGATGGCATTAAATACTGCAGCAACTACACAAGTGGAATTTAATAACCAATGGACACTCCCTGGAGATGCAAAGGTCAGGGGGCCACAATCCTCCATATTCTATGGAGCTGTCCAGCACTTCAGGACTAGTGGAAAAACATTTCAGAGGTTATTTTCAGGATTCTGGACAGAACATTCCAAATTTGGCTGTGCTGGGCTCTAGCAAAGGACTTCTGGACTTTCACGAAAGAGACGGATTGTTTTGGCTCTTACCACAGCTAACCAGATTCTGTTGAGGCACTGGTGGGAAAAACAACCCCATCCTATGTGGAGTGGTTGATGACAAAGGTTAAATTGGCCTCCTATGAGAAAGTGACTTTTGGACTATTAGGTAAACTCCATCAGTACGAATGTATTTGGTCTCCCTTTACCAGATGGCTTTCTGTTACATAATTATACAAGTATAATGTAAGTACACATTTGAAGAGTGCTCGGTGTGGTGGCTGGTGTGTGTATATAAGATATCATAGTATTGTATGTGTTACAGTTTTGTTTTGCTTAAAAAAGAGTTCAATAAAAATGTAAATAAAAATTCAATTCAATAAATTCAATAAATAATAATAATCATAAAATAATAATAAATAAATGCAATTCAATAAAAATGACAAAAAAGTGGTCAATGAAATAAGTTCAGTTTATTTCCAGTCATTTTGCAACATGTTCCATGTAGACGGAGCTGAGTAAACAAAAGGCCTTTTTCCAGTTCCCTGTTCCCCTGCTCCGGTGTTGCCAACTGAACAGTCGCCCCTAAAAATCGGTCCACCCTGCCTTCAATGCGCATGCATTATTTCTGAGCGTCTGCAGTGATTAATCAATAATCTTCTTTCTTTTATTCAGCTTTTTCTTATCGTCCACCCACTCTGTGGAATGTTTTCCTGCAACCGTGAGGCAGTCAGAGTCCGTGGACATTTTTAAGTCAAGACTTAAAGCCTATTTTTATTCTCTTTCTTATGAATAGTTTTTATTTCTATCTGTTTATTCTTTTACTACTGTTTTTAATTATGTATTTTAATTTTTAATTTTTATTTATTTACTCGTATTTAAATTTTTATGTTGAACTGTTCTATGTGAGGTGCTTTGAGGACAGATTTTGTTGTGATTGGCGCTTTATAAGCCAATAAAATTGAAATTGAACAACATTTTATTGAGTCTTAAGTAAATAAATATGAAATTGGTCACTGGATCCTTAAACTTTGGACATAATAAACTCTACATGGTGGATCCTTGATCTCTGGACATTAATAGGAATAAACAAAATCTGTAGTTTTTGTCAAAAGCATTTCCTTTCAGTCATATATCTGAGCTGATTCTTGCAGCTGCTGTGCTGCATGTCAGGAATTTGTAAAGAAATGCAGCACGTCTCATTTTGGGAGGAAAAAAAACGTTTTAGTCGATTGTAGTTTCTTGTCTGTATTACATCGTTTGTAAGAGGTGTCATTTTATTTAAAGCGGCAATTCATTTTGAAGTCATTCCGACTGGACTCTGTCTCAGCAGAGAGCCGCGCAGCGTTTGGAGCTGTGCCAACGGAACGGAGGACGAGTCTCGTTTCTTGACTACAACAAGACAAGAGTCCCAGTTAGTGACTTTAATCCACATAAAAGTGACTCACAGTATTTTTATGGCTCTCAGAGGAGTTAAGTAGCGGACTTGCCGCTTCTGAAGAGCAGCGAATCAAAGAACCAGCGAGCTAGTGGTTCGAAGCATTGCTTCAATGGTTCACGGCTTCAAAGTGGAGTTGCGCTGCAGAAACGGTTGATTACAGACCAAACCCTGAATATCCAACTTTATTTGTATGTCTGTATGACTCTGAACCTCAGAAAAAGTCCGTATAATTTACGGACAATCCGTATAGGTTAACACATGTATGGTCAGAAACCACCGAAAGTGTAATTTCAGTCATCACAGAAGGCCTTTCAAACACATTATTGTGTAGTGAAGGCAGGGTGGACCAATTTTTAGAGGGGGCCGTTCGGTCGGTGACACCGGCAAATGGAACAGAGAGCAACAAATGATCATTTGAACGCAAAGAGTAAGAATCAACACTTCTCCGTGTGATCAGATTACAGATGCCCAGCATGGCCTTATCAATCAAATATACCAATGTCCCAACCTCGAGGTGGGGTAGGGGGGGACAAAGAAGGCCGTCCCACTGAAGAATACAGTCCACAGTGATGCTTTACAGTTAGTAACAAACCTCAGAGGAGCATGATACACAGCATCAATTATTTATTTAAGACTTTGAGCTGAGGTGTTCATATACAATAAATCTCCATAATCTAAAATAGATTAAATTGTTGCTGTGACAAGCCTTTTTCACCTCTAAAGAAAAACAAAATTCATTTTGAAAGAAGAAGCCCAGTTTGACTGATTGTCTATATGTGGCTTGAAGGTGAGGGAGTCATCAAGCAAGACACAAAGGTATTGTACGTGTGAACCACCTCAATGACATTTTCCTTGAGTGGACACCGTAGGGGCAGAGTGGAAGCCGTAGAGGCAGCCTCAGGCACCTTCTTGGTCTTTCTAAACAACATTAGTTGGTCTTGTTAGCACTGAGCACCAGTTTGAGCTCCAGAAGTGTGTGGTGAATCACATTAAAAGCTTCTGTGGAGATTCAACAGCTTTAGCAGGAGTGAATCCAAAACAGTAAATAACTGTCATCAGCATAAATATGCATATTAGCATCTGACACATTTTGTCCTAATTCATTCAAGTACGTAATGAACAAGAGGGGGCCCAGTGTTGAACCCTATGGCAGCAGTCTGTTCCCATCAACATCCAGCCATCAGCTCCAGGGGATTTACTCTGCTAGATTGTGGATCTTGGTGCCTGTCCCCTTATAGTTGTGGAGGTGACAGCACCACATCACACCATAGCTCTCCAGGAGGAGAAATGTCTGTCCGGTGGGCCAAGTCAAAAAAAAAAAAACCCTCCTGATTGACTGTGGGTGGGTTGCAAGTGGATGCAATAAATCAGGAGAATTAAATATTTTCTGTTGTTAGTATTTTGTTACCTTGTACATTATCATGTGTGTGGTTTATTCTTACAGTCACATCGCACCACATGAATTAGCACATTGTCCCTGCACGGTTCTTAGTGCGCACCACGTGCTGCACTTTTTCATTCTTTCTGCAAGCCCGTCATGTGTCCAAATGGAGGTTCAGCAGTAAACTAGTCAGAAAAGTGGCTCTACAGCCAAAAGTCTGTATTTAAACACACTCAAACATGCACCATCATCACACCCATGCATGCGCATGCTTTGAGGTGAGCTGGAGTGGTTTTAGTAGGGCAGAACATATTTCTACCAGCACCATGACAGCTGCGTGTCTGGATGGTGCTAGCGCTCGTGTCGCCAGGGCGATTTTTCTCTGGGCAGTGTGTCTGGATTTCTAAATAAGACTGTGACTGTTTGCCATCTTTGGCAGTCTGTCTGAGAGGAGGGCACTGGGAGCGACTCGCACCATCACTGTGTTTCCCGACACCTCGCGTCTTCAGCCCCCCTGTGATTGGTGATTGTCAGGACGTTGATGGTGCTGCACACTCAGACAAACACGTGTGGCTGTGTGAGCCCAGGTCACGTCATCCTGACTTCAGGCATTCAGCTGAGACTGCAGCCCGCGTCAGTAACCCAATAAACATACGACGTAATGGTTAAATTTGAAACGTTTGACCGTCTCGCCTGTTTTTGCAGCGGCCATAATACGTTTACAACATTGCCGACCATACGAGATTTTACAATTCACAACCACGGGACCATTAAATTTAAAGCAGATTTGAGTTAAAGTTCAAAGTGCCAGTGAGCCTGGACCTCCAATGGCCCGTTCATCAGTTTTCCTTCCTGTAT